>NC_064927.1:438887571-439190602 GCF_023897955.1 Schistocerca gregaria
CCAAACAAATAGGAAGTGCAGGGAAGATAAGACGAAATGGCTGCATGAAAAATGTGACGAAATCGAAAGAGAAACACGAGTCGATTTAGAAGATATAGAATCTGAAACAACTTTGGAGGACTTAAGGTGAAATAAGTCGAAAGGAATAGATCACATTCCATCAGAATTTCTAAAATCATTGGGGAAAATGGCAACAAAACGACTATTGAGTGTATGAGTCTGGCGAGATACTACGTCACTTTCGGAAGGATATCATCCATGCAGTTCCGAAGACTGCAAGAGCTGACAAGTGTGAGAATTATCGTACAATCCGCTTAGTGCTTGCATTTAAGTTGCCTACAACAATAGATACAGAAGAACGGAAGAGAAAATTGAGGGTGTGCTAGATAATGATCAGTTTGGCTGTAGGAAAGGTAAAGGCACGAGAGAGGCAGTTCTGACGTTGCGGTTGATAATGGAAGCGAGACTAAATAAAAATCAAGACACTCTCATAGGATTTGTCGACCTGGAAAAAGCGATCGACAATGTAGCATAGTGCAAGATGTTCGTAATTCTGAGAAGAAATAGAGGTAAGCTATATGGGACGAGGGTAATACACAATATATACACAGCCAAGAGAGAATGAAGTGCATGAATTAGAAGGGGCTAAGACAGGGGTGCAATCTTTCGCCCCTACTGTTCAGTCTAAACATCGAAGAAGCAATAATGGAAGTAAAAGAAAGGTTCAAGAGTGGAACTGAAATTCAGGGTAAAAATAAATCAATGATTCACTGGTGACATTGGCATTCTGAGTGATAGTGAAGCAGAATTACTTGACCTGCTGAATGGAATGAAAAGTCTAATGAGTACAGAATACGAACTGAGAGTAAATCGAAGAAAGGCGAAAGTAAAGAGAAGCAGCATAAATGAGAACAGCTAGAAATTTAACACCAGGATTGATGGTCACGAAGTAAATGGATTTAAGGAATTCTACTGCTCAGGGAGAAAATGACGGAGCAAGGAGGACATCAAAAGCAGACAAGCACTGGCATTCCTGGCCAAGAGAAGTCTGCTATTATCTAACATGGTACTTAATTTGGGGGATAAATATCTGAGAACGTTCGTTTGGAGCACAAAATTGTATGGTAGTGAAATATAGACTGTAAGAAAAACCGGAACAGAAGGGAATCGAAGGATTTGAAATGTCGTGCTACGGGCGAATGTTGAGAATTAGGTGGACTGATAAGGTAAGGAATGAGGAGGTTCTGCGCAGAATCGAAGAGGAAAGCAATATGTGAAAAATACTCACAAGGAGAAGTGAAATTACAATTAAATCCAGACCTTTATCTGCTTACAGGCGTTAATAAATCAACGGAGAAAGTTGAAAATGTGTGCCCCGACCAGGACTCGACCCCGGGGTCTCCTGCTTGCGTGGCAGATGCTCTATCCATCTTTTTTTCGGTATTGTTCGTTGCGTTTGGTCTGGGAGGACGTCACAAGACATCCGTTCAAGTTGATCGTCGATTCTTTTAATCAGTTTTTTTTATTACAGCTGGCATCCATCTGAGCCACACAGGGCACAGAGGATAGTGCGACTGCAGGGACTTACCTATAGCGCGCTCCGCGTGAGACCAACATTCCCATATTATTGTCCGCACACTTAAAAAAAAATGGTTCAAATGGCTCTGAGCACTATGGGACTTATGAGTTCATCAGTCCCTAGAACTTAGAACTACTTAAACCTAAACTAACCTAAATACAGCACATACATCCATGCCCGAGGCGGGATTCGAACCTGCGACCGTAGCGATCGCGAGGTTCCAGACTGTAGCGCCTAGAACCGCGAGACCACCGCGGCCGGCCCACACACTTCATTTGTAGTGCCCCTGCCCACTTTACTCATTATTCGCGGCATCCAGTCTACCGATTCTCCTAAGAGTTCGGGTAATGTGAGTGCATCCGCACTGAAGAAGATTATTGGCCGGTAAGCCTTCGGACTTGTCCGAAAGAACAGATACCATCTTCATATGGACAAGGAGAAGGGACAGGATGACTGCACTTCCGTTACGACATCAGGGAATGACTTCCATGGTACTAGAGGGAAGTGTAGAGGACAAAACATGTAGAGGGAGGCAGAGATTGGAATACATTCAGCAAATAATTGAGGACGTAGGTTGCAAGTGCTACTCTGAGATGAGGAGGTTCTCACAAGAGACAGATTCGTAGTGGGTCGCACAAAAGCAATCAGAAGACTGATGACTCAAAAAATAATACCGTGCGCAAACCACTATCATATTTTACAGAGCGAGGAAGCCTGTAACCTGTGTGTTCAGTGAAGAGGCGTGGACGTTAAAGACCTGCAAGTCGCCCACTCTCGGTTTCCTTGTCTTTCAACCACAGATATTCCAAGCTGAAACAGTGTTTAAACTCAGAGCCGCTCCACATGACTCAGTTTTTCTATCAGCTGCACGGACTGACCTCTCAATTACGCCCTATAAAATGTACGATGGTTGTCCAAATCATTCGCTCGAAATGTCTTTCAAACCAGTCGCGAACATCTGTGGCTCTCTGACATGGTTCACTGTCATCCATAACAATTCCTCACTGTTTCTGAACGTGAAGTCCTTGAATGGCTGCAAATGGTCCCAAGATAGCCGAACGTAACCTTCTTCTTCTTATTTTCTAGCGCTTTTGTCCCGCATCTTTGCGCAGGGTCAGCACAGTTAAATCGTATTTGGCATGGTTAATTGTAAGGGGTGGCCGGATGCCCTTACTGCCACCACCCCACACCTCACAGGACGGAATTAGTGTACTCCAAATGTCTGCGTCTAGGTAAATCAAATGTCTGCGAGGCATGTTGAAACGTCCTCTTACAAAAATTATACATGACCGTGCTTAAACTGACACACAATATTTTTTAGCGCCACGCAATCTGACTTTTAATAATCCCTACAAAATAATGGCCCTGACTAACATTAAACTATACCTTTCACAAATCACTTACCTCACAAAAATCTTCATTACTCGAACTGCTGCAAGACAGCGAGCGCCAATACTGCCAGCTAAATAAAAGATTCAAACTACTGAAGTCACTAACTACTGAGGGGCATAGTCAGCAAATGAAAGATTTTGATAAAGAACAAACAATGTATTTACCTTAAAAGTGTTCAAAAGTCATAATATATATAGCAGTTAATGACATCCAGTCTTACAAATGAACTGTTTCTGATAGACACACGTCCAGATCATCCGCTCTCAAAATTTCGCCATTCCTCTCCCCACATCCACCACTTCTGGCGGCTCACCTCCAACTGCGCAACGCTACGCGCTGTTAACAGCCAACTACCCAACACTACAAGAGCAATTTTCAACAATGCAAACCAGCCACAGACTGCACAAAGCACAGCTAGTGATTTTCACACAGTGCGCTACGTGGCGTTACCAGTATAACAACCTAAACAGCCTACTTAGAATGTAACTGAGTCGGGACGTGGGGACCAGCCCGGTATTCACCTAGTGGGATGTGGAAAATTGCCTCAAAACCATACCCAGGCTTGCTGGCACACCGGCCCTCGTCGTTAATCCACCAGGCGGATTCGAACCTGGGGCCGGCGAACCTGTCCGAGCCCATGTAGCAGAGCATTACCGCTCTCGGATAACCTGGCGGGTAAGTAGCCAAACCAAACCATTTCCAGTCAAATATCCGTTCAGTTGAACCAGAGGATCCAATCCATTCCATATGAACACAGTCCACATTATTACGGAGCCACCATCAGATTGCACAGTGCCTTGTTGAAAACTTAGGTCTATGGCTACTATCAGCTCTTCCTAACTGAAATCGGGGCTCATCTAACCAGGCCACAATTTTCCAGTCATGTAGGGCCCAACCGATTTGGCCGCGAGCCGAGGAGATGCGTTCAAATCGATGTCGTGTTGTCAGCAGAGGTCGACTGCTGCCGTAGCCCATTAACTTAAATTTCCCTGCACTGTCAAAAGGGATACATCCGTCGTACGTCCCACATTGATTTCTGCAGTTATTTCACACTGAGTTGCTTGTCTGTTACTACCGACTGCTCAAACACAGCTGCTCTCGGTCGTTAAAGTGAAGGACGTCGGCCACTGCGTTGTCGGTGCTGAGAGGAAATGCCTCAAGTGGGCTACAGTCGGCACAGTCTTCACTCTGTGGATCTCGGAATACAGAATTCCCTAACGATCTCCGAAATGGAATGTCCCATGTGTCTACTTCCAAGTACCATTTCGCGTTCGAAGTCTGCTGATTCCCATTGCACACCCATAATCACGCCGGAAATCTTTTCAAATGAATCACCTTAGTGCAAGTGACCGCTCCGCCTTTTACATCTCGTGTACGCCATAATGCCGCCATCTGTAAATGGGTGTATCATTATCCTAGCAGATCACTGTGTAGTGAAGATAATTTCATAAATAGTAACCCCACCACGCCATGTCCAGTAGGTTGGGTTACGTTGGTACCCTGTGCCACGCAGTTTTCGCACCTTCTGCAAACAGCAAATTATTGTATTAGATTAAGTTCGCTTATTGGTTTCAAGTGGTTTAGCAGCACCCTACCAAATACCTTACATCCGTAGCGCACGGGAAAGGTTGTGAATTCAGCAATAATTGACCATTTGAGACCTTCTGATTGCTATACTTGCTGTAGGAGAGAGCGTCTGCGGGATATGCATTGTGTACAGATAAAACAGTAGACCTGTTGAGCGTTTCTTAGGACTCTGGTCAAAGCAGGGCCATCCGTGAGCAGCTGGTGATTCGTCATCTGTTTGTGTCCAGCTGAGGCTGCGTCTCATTAGCGGACGGCTGTGTAGCGTCCCCACCTGTGTTTACACGCGGTCCGGCTGTTTGCACTGTGGAATGGTCCGTGATGTCAGACGGTGCCGAAGAAGGCAAAGCAACTCTGGGGAGTCCCTACTCCGTGGTATCCTTAACGAGTTATCACTAGATTGCCACTACGTAGCATGCAGAGACTGGAGTAGTTTGAGTATCAAAACGACATTTATTTTCTAACATAAAATGCAGTACACATACGTGATTTCTTGGTATTCCATTGTGGTTTGCTTAGAAAATGATTACACCGGGCAGTACCATGTCACTGTTCTATAATAGTAAGTAATATAAGCTCGAATTTTCCTGATTTCCCGGTCACGATCATTAAGCGGAATGTTTGTGGGAGGATGAAAAATGTTGCCCGACACATATTAGAAAGTACGCTATATCTAAAAGGTCTGATGCAGGAGTTGAATGCGAATCTGTCTGATGCACTGACATCAGCTAAACTACGTCGTGACAAAACGTGCCGCTCACCATTCGTCTTTGCGTTCAGTCTTTTCACTCTCCGCAAGCATCCTACTTCTTAAGGCTATGCTCAACAACAGACAGAACGTAGGTATTGTAAGCTACGTCTTTCCTGAGCGAATAACATTTCCTTAGAATTCGTGCAGTGTATACCAGTCGAGCATTTGCCTTTCGTACACCTACTTCCACTTGGAAACTGCACTTTACGTCAGGATGTACGCAACTTCATTGATATTTTACGGTTCTTACTATTTCCAGCGACTGGTCACCAATCGAGCGATCATACGTATTTTTCTCAACACATATGTGCCGTACAGGAGCGAAAGAGGTATCGCTAGAAAGGTTTTTTAACCAGCTTTTGATATTGCATACAGATTTTGTGCTAAAACGTACTATTGGTAAAGAATTTTAACATAAAGTAGACTTAACTACCGTAGGCAAAAGGGCAGCTTTCAGAAGCCAACTTATTAATTACGATTAAGAGATTCCCTGTTCACATTATATTATTAAAATACCATTTTATTTGTTGTAAAGCACTTATTAACTGGATAATTTGTATACAGCATTGTCATAGATAATAACCGTGACTTCTCTAAACGCCGGCCGGAGTAGCCGTGCGGTTCTAGGCGCTACAGTCAGGAGCCGAAAGACCGCTAAGGTCGCAGGTTCGAATCCTGCCTCGGGCATGGATGTGTGAGATGTCCTTAGGTTAGTTAGGTTTAATTAGTTCTAAGTTCTAGGCGACTCATGACCTCAGAACATAAGTTGCATAGTGCTCAGAGCCATTTGAATCTCTAAACCAATACACTTTCCGAAACGATAAACATATTTGTTATTGTAGCCTTGAGTTGTGCTTTACCTATTGCTACTACGGCCTAAGGTGCTTGCTGTAATTGAAAATGTTTCTCCAGTTTAAGTTATAATTTACGTGGTGCTATTGTCTGTGACCTCTGTCCGTCGTATTAAGCTGGGACAAACATTCAGAATGCAAAACACATTCTTGGACAAATGGTTCAAATGGCTCTGAGCACTATGGGACTTAACTTCTAAGGTCATCAGTCCCCTAGAACTCAGAACTAATTCAACCTAACTAACCTAAGGACATTACACACATCCATACCCGAGGCAGGATTCGAACCTGCGACCGTAGCGGTCGCGCGGTTCCAGACTGTAGCGCCTAGAAATGCTCGGCCACCCCGGCCGGCCATTTTTGTACACTTGGAACTGTGTATATAAGTTTGCAACATAAATTCATGATTGTCATTCAACGTCGTTCGGTTCATTGTTTTCCCAATAACTACACTTTTTCCAAATATTGGAATTATTTAAAGCTCTAAAAGTGAGACAGTTTCCCACAGGTCCATCAGTTGAACAATAACGGCTCTCCCCGTCTGCTTAGGCACATTACGTCACGTTTTTGTGTTTTAAGGGTCAAGCAATAAGAGCCGATACTCTCTCTGCCAGTCCTCCTGCGTTTTGCCACATTTTTCGGGCTCTGCGATTGTCCCATTAACAACAGTGCTATCCACGAAGAGCAACGTGGAACTTACGGGGTGATCAAAAATTAAACGGAGCTTTTGTTTTCCTTAAAGTATTATCCTTTATTAATCGACGTCAGCTTGGCCCCTTGAAACTGATCCCTCTCAGATATAATAAATTTATGCCAGAGCTTTCTTCAACCTTGGAAGCACTTGCAGAAAGTTTTCGTTATGGTGTTCGGCTCCTTCAGCGATCATGTTTTTATCTCATCAATGATGCCAAACGAAGGGGGCCATGCGCGTCGAATACGGTGGCTAAGGTGACATTGCCGTTTCGTTTTTTGTCCAAAAAAGTCAAGAATAAGCATTGAAATGTGAGCGGGAGCATTATCGTGACGCAATTTCCACGAGTGGTTTTACGACGATACTGGTCGTTTTCTTCGGATTGCTTCAAACAAGGCAGGAACTCAAAACTTACTAGGCCATTGTAATCGAAGAAAACAGTGAGAAGAACCTTGACATGTGATCGTATTTGTCGAGCTTTTTTTGTTTTGGTTTTTCGTGCTGTTTCCATTGGGACGAATGTCCCTTGGTTTTGACGTCAAACGCGTACAGCCACTGTTTCGTCACCTGTTACGACCTTCTTTAGGAGTTCTGGATCGTTATCGATTGCAGTCAGTAATTATTGGATGATGTCTACGAGAGCCGTTTTTGGTCGAAATTCAACAATTTTGTAACAAACTTACCTGCTACAGGTTTTATGCTCAATACCTTCGAAACAATTCCTTAGCATGAGCCAAATGGTTTACCGATATCATCAGCAACCTCTCGAAGGTGATTCTGCGATTTCCGCCATTTCCTTCACTTCCTCCACATTTTCGCTAGCAATTGATGCGCTAGGGCGCCCAGGGCGGTCGTCGCCTTCAGCGTCTTCTCGACGCTCTCTGAAACGCTTATACGGCTTATAAATTCACGTCTTACTCATGGTAGCTTCGCCAAAAGCTACAGTCAACATTTCCAAAACGATGCTGCACTATATTCCATTTTTCAAGCAAAACTTAATGTAAACTCTTTTCCCATCTTTTTCGAAAGTAAAAATTCGCTGAGCACTCGAAAACAAGTATAATCTTCTCGACTGTCAACAATAAACAGATACTCAAAACAGTTGAAAACGCAAACATACATCAGGATCAAGTGTACCAACACGATAAAATACACTCCTGGAAATGGAGAAAAGAACACATTGACACCGGTGTGTCAGACCCACCATACTTGCTCCGGATACTACGAGAGGGCTGTACAAGCAATGATCACACGCACGGCACAGCGGATACACCAGGAACCGCGGTGTTGCCCGTCGAATGGCGCTAGCTGCGCAGCATTTGTGCACCGCCGCCATCAGTGTCAGCCAGTTTGCCGTGGCATACGGAGCTCCATCGCAGTCTTTAACTCTGGTAGCATGCCACGACAGCGTGGACGTGAACCGTATGTGCAGTTGACAGACTTTGAGCGAGGGCGTATAGTGGGCATGCGGGAGGCCGGGTGGACGTACCGCCGAATTGCTCAACACGTGGGGCGTGAGGTCTCCACAGTACATCGATGTTGTCGCCAGTGGTCGGCGGAAGGTGCACGTGCCCGTCGACCTGGGACCGGACCGCAGTGACACACGGATGCACGCCAAGACCGTAGGATCCTACGCAGTGCCATAGGGGACCGCACCGCCACTTCCCAGCAAATTAGGGACACTGTTGCTCCTGGGGTATCGGCGAGGACCATTCGCAACCGTCTCCATGAAGCTGGGCTACGGTCCCGCACACCGTTAGGCCGTCTTCCGCTCACGCCCCAACATCGTGCAGCCCGCCTCCAGTGGTGTCGCGACAGGCGTGAATGGAGGGACGAATGGAGACGTGTCGTCTTCAGCGATGAGAGTCGCTTCTGCCTTGGTGCCAATGATGGTCGTATGCGTCTTTGGCGCCGTGCAAGTGAGCGCCACAATCAGGACTGCATACGACCGAGGCACACAGGGCCAACACCCGGCATCATGGTGTGGGGAGCGATCTCCTACAGTGGCCGTACACCTCTGGTGATCGTCGAGGGGACACTGAATAGTGCACAGTACATCCAATCTGTCATTGAACCCATCGTTCTACCATTCCTGGACCGGCAAGGGAACTTGCTGTTCCAACAGGACAATGCACGTCCGCATGTATCCCGTGCCACCCAACGTGCTCTAGAAGGTGTAAGTCAACTACCCTGGCCAGCAAGATCTCCGGATCTGTCCCCCATTGAGCATGTTTGGGACTGGATGAATTGTCGTCTCACGCGGTCTGCACGTCCAGCACGAACGCTGGTCCAACTAAGGCGCCAGGTGGAAATGGCATGGCAAGCCGTTCCACAAGACTACATCCAGCATCTCTACGATCGTCTCCATGGGAGAATAGCAGCCTGCATTGCTGCGAAAGGTGGATATACACTGTACTAGTGCCGACATTGTGCATGCTCTGTTGCCTGTGCCTATGTGCCTGTGGTTCTGTCAGTGTGATCATGTGATGTATCTGACCCCAGGAATGTGTCAATAAAGTTTCCCCTTCCTGGGACAATGAATTCACGGCGTTCTTATTTCAATTTCCAGGAGTGTAGTTTAGAAAACGGAAAGAATAAAGCCTGCGAAATTAAAAACTCCTGTTACTTGTTGATAACACCTCGTATGTCGTCATCCGCTGAAACTTTTACATTTACAGTAGTCATCCATTCACATTGTCTTTAGCTATGCCTGAACCAACTTTCTGATGTATCGATTTCTCTTCGTTACGAGTGTAGATCTCAGTTTTATTTGCTACAAATTCTTACCAAGTTGTTCTGTAATCCGTAAGGTCCTATATTATTATCTCCATATGACTCCGTGGAGCTTTATGCAAGGCCTTCTGAATGAGGTCCACTTGGGAGTCTGTATCCACTGAATTCCAGATCTCATGGACGTTCCCGCAGTTAATTAAAACCACTTTCTGTTTCTAACATGTTATTGGTTCTAATAACTGTGCCCGTTTCACTTCTCTCTGCACGATACAAGATGATTATTGGATGAGGAATGGAGTTTCTCTGACGTAAAAATCCAGTATTTCTGTTAAGAGGATCAGCTGGTGTTTTTTCTGAGACCTATCTAAGGCAATTAACTGTGTAACTCACAATATCCTCCTAGATAAACTGAAGTATTAAGAAAAAGCCAACCAATGGTTAAAGTCATAAGTAATACAAAGAATGCACGAAGTTGTTAATAACTGAGACATATGTAACCAAGGAATATTCTTCCGACAGGAGAAATTACTCACAGTACTCATTGTAACGTCCACTATTGTTACTTAAATACAGGGTGTCCCAGTTGAAATGGCCAGTACCCAGGAATATGACAGGAACGATCATTTGAACTAAAAAAAGTGCAGTGAACACAAGCTCTAAACTCTGTAACTCAAGAGCTATGAACACTTGTTCAGAAAGAAGATGTGTTTCACTGTAGCGAAGGTGAACGAATGCTTTTAGCTCTTAGATTGTGCACTTTAGAGTCCATGTTTACTGGACTCTTTACAATGGGTGCGGAGGGGAGGGGGGGGGGGGGGGGGGGAGGGGGGCTACTACCAGCTCTCAAAATATGGAAAGAACAGAGCTTCCAGGAAGAAAATTTGTTTCGCGGTATTGAAGATGATGTGTTCATAGCTTTTAAAGTTTGATCTATGTTTACTAGACTTTTTTGCATCAAATGATTATTCCTGTCGTATCCTTGAATACTGAACATTTCTCCTGGGACATCGTGGATGTAAACGATCTTGCGTAGAATGCGCAACAAGCTGATTGTGTTTTCAGGTGACACTTATATTGTGATCGATCTAAACATACATCCAGTAGCAGAAGAAGTGATAAATAATGCTCATAAAAGTATTATTGAGTGTTCATGTGAATGGCCTCACTTTCAATTTCAAAAGCCCCCACCATGCCCAGTTTTGCACATCTAGACGTACTACACTAATGACAAATGTCACACATTGCTTTGATGAAAGAATAACTGTTGTGGACACTTCAAAATTTATAGGTGTCCATATTGATGAGGTTTTAAAGTAAAAGAAAAACACGTTTTTCAACTCCTAAAACAATCACATTTGCCCTTCGAATCATTTTAAATCTTGAAGAAAACCAATCAGAATGTAACTGTACGTATTTCCATTCAGTAATGCCATATGGAATAATGTTGCGGGCTAACTCTGCTGTAGCAACGAATTTTTTCCTGGCTCAGAAAAGTGCTGTTAGAAAAATTATCAGTGCTCACTGACGATCATCTTGTCGACATATATTGTGATAGACATTTTTACTGATGATTCAGAGTATAGCTACTGCCCGACGACGTTTGTAGGAAATAACTCACTACCTTTCTAAAGGAACAATGCGGTAGGTAGTAATAATATCATAAGAAGAAATGAAAATCATTATTTAGCATAAAGGCCTCTTTAGGACAAATTGTGGTGCCCAATGCTGTCACCAAAAGTTTTGATTCCTTACACAATGATGTAAAAAGTCTGACATACTCTAAGGCCAAATTTAAAAACAAAACTGTAAAAAATGTTCCAAGATGCTATTCCAGGCAGGTGTAAAATGAATTTGCGCAACGGAAAATACTGAACGCTAAAATGAAGATTTGGGCCTGTCTGACTACCTCCTGAAGCACATCTTAGGATGTCTTAATGGTGATATTATCTCCTCTTTCTTACTCTTTAACATCTAAATTACAACATCAACGTAAATGAATAATTAAGGGAACTAGTAACAACAATTGATTAATGCTTTTTCTGCTTATAAAGTTATTGTGGATTAAAACCCCTTTATATATTACAAATGTTTATATATCAATGTCCAGTGGACATAAAAAGATACAACTGAATTTCCTAACCAATACTATTGATAAATTGTACAAATATGCCTTTTTTATGGCTACGAGATCTCATATAAATACCATGAGGTGATTGATGTCATCTACGTACCAAACACTAGAAGACACTGCTTTCAAAGAAGATCAACAGTGGTGTGCAACCTCATTGGAAATAAAACTTACGTGGTCACAGCTGTTTAGCTTTATAGCCCTAATAAGCAGAAGCAGTTAGCGATATAACAGTATGTACTGTATCCGGTGCTTTGGAGTGATGGTTCTCATACATGTCTGCGACGATGGAAGAACTCCAGCCACAAAATAAAAACTCTTCCAAATACTAGGACGGCAGAAGGCAGTCCTCTGACTACTGTAATCTAACTCTGTCTTCTCCTCTCTGTCTTCTACAGATAACAATGACGGAATCCAAATAGTGTCTCTACGTGAGTACAGAGAGAAGAAGTGCTCTCAATTACTGAATGCTGCGTACTCAGCGACGGCGAAGTCCAGAATCGAATAAGTTCGCAGCAGCACAGTGCCTAACCGTTCTAAGTACAAAATCTCCTGAGAGCAAAGACAGCAAGTCCGTCTGTACCAAAAAAAGCTTGTACTGAGCGACCGTCAAACACGGGCTCTCTAAAAGGAAGTCCTTTCTCTCCACCGCTGGCTTCCGAGCAAAGCTCGGCTTCCCTTTCTCGTAACTGCAGAAAACGTATCATATTCTCGAAACCACCGAATATTCTCCTTCTCTGCAAATTCTTCCAAATGCCGACCAACGTCTTTTGTCGTTCAGCGCGGAAAGTTTGCGAGGAAATACCTATTCTCGTTAATTAGGAATACATAAAATGGTACGATTCTGAAAGAAAAATTCCTCCGAAATAATCCAGCCTGCGACTAAGATTTTCAGTGTTTCCGAAGTATTATCTGGTTATCCTTCTGCTCCCGCTACCATCTCTGCCGGGAGCCGCTGTATTGTACTTCAGCGCTCAGGTGCCCCGACCGTCCGTTTTGGCTACTTCCTGCGTCAAGCAGGACGAACACACCTGTGTGGGATTTCCCAGCCAGGGCTTGAGTTACGCCTGCCGTTTCATTTCCTCCAGCGATCCAACCTCTACTAGTAAAGGCAAACATTGATTACGCTGTTTTGATAGTAAAGACACTCCATCACATTTCATGAAATAAGCGCTAACAACTAATTACAAAGTGCACGTGACAGTGTCAGTCTTCTTTAAATATTCATATATACGGTGTACAACCCGTCAAATGATACCTAATTCCAGTTGTAAATCACTGCAAAGTATGTAGATGAGTGCTTGTAAAGTGCTAAATGATAGCTACCTTACAATGTCTGCTTGACAACTCCTTCTAATGCCTTGAAGAATTTCCATTGATGTAATACGAAAAAAGACAACAGCCTTGCGGCAGCGGTATTAACGATTCCCGACAGATTATCAAAGTTAAGCGCTGTCGAGTTTGGCTAGCACTTCGATGGGTGACCACCCGGATCAGCCTAGAGGTTTCGGTGAGCCGGGATGCACTCAGCCCTTGTGGGGCGATTGAGGACATGACTGCGTGAGAACTGGCAACTACGATCACTCAAACTGAAAAAGGCCGGGAGAGTGTTGTGCTGATCACATGTCCCCTCCATATCTGCGTCCAATGACACGTGTCGGCTGAGGATGACACGACAGTCGGTCGGTTGGTACCGTTGGACCTACCGAGGTCTGTTCAGACGAGGTTAACACGAAAAAGGTGATCGGCAGGAAACAGATCGCATCTTGTTTTCTTTCTAAAACAAACTTGCACATGGTCAGTGTGTATTCATATTTAGACATGAACGCAAAATGACTCGTCCCACATCGTAGCGAATAACGGTACAAATGATATATTGAAATATAAAACTAACTAATTAATAAATTTTCGGAATGTGGTCTGTTCACACCACAGCGGTCAGTCCCTGCAGCAACAACCATCTCACAGTAATCACTTGCATAGTATCTGCCTACGCCTGCAAAATAATTAATAAAAATAAACCGCAGAAAATTTACTGATTGAAGACAACCACAGCGTTCATGAGTTTATGGTAATGAAATGCGGGCACATAGTCGCTGGGTGGAAGAGTTCACTCAATCGTGCACAACAGCAACGTGCGAGCTGGAAGTTATCTTTCGAAAACAGGATCGTTCCGGAGAAATTATGGATCCGCTAACGATTAGTAAAAGCAGTTGAATGTTTCCACCCAAAGTCATCAGGCAGCATCCCATTAGCGCTTCAGAGTCGGATGTCGGACGACCACAAATGCGCTCTTCAGTTTGCACTCTGTAAATATCCGTGACTCACTCTGCTTCGAAATTTATTTGAGCTACCGACAAAACTGGTTCAATTACATGTAAAACTGAGTTCTCTGAATTTGGGTTCAGTAGTATCACGGGAAGGGCGGCCCTGGTTCTTCAAAATAAAAATATCAGGACAAAAAAGAACACCACCATTTCGTGAAGTGTTACTTCTCATGATTAATTCATTCATTACTTAATGTGAGCTGTACGTTTACTTCAATTTCTTTAATTGTATGCGGTATTGGTTTACTGACAAAACTGATCGAGTGATGCCAAAAAGGTTTATAACTCCAAGAAAAGTGTTGTGTTGTTATGGTCTTCAGCCCAAAGATTAGTTTGATGCAGCTCTCCATGCTACTCTTTCCTGAGCAAGCCTCCTCATTTCCGAGTAACTACTGCAACCTACATCCCTCTGAATGTGCTTCCTGTATTGATCTCTTGGGCTTCCTCTGCGATTTTTACCCCCCACGTTTCCCTCAAGTACTAAATTGGTGATCCCTTGATGCCTCAGAATGTATCCTACCAACCGATCCCTTCTTTTAGTCAGATTGTGCCACAAGTTTCTCTTCTTCCCAATTCTATTCAGTGCCACCTTATTAGTTACGTCATCTATCCATCTAATCTTCAGCATTCTTCTGTAGCACCACATCTTAAAAGCTTCTGTTCTCTTCTTGTCTAAACTATTTATTGTCCATAATTCACTTCCATACATGGCTACACTCCATACAAATACTTCGAGAATGGACGTCCTGACACTTAAATCTACACTCGATGTTAACAAATTTCTTTTCTTCAGAAGCGCTTTCCTTGCCATAGCCACTCTACAATTGATATCCTCCCTACTTCGACCATCATCAGTTATTGTCTCCCCAAATAGCAAAACTCATTTACTACTTTGACAGTCTCGTTTCCTAATCTAATTCTCTCACCATCACCTTATTTAATTCGACTAGATTCCATCA
Organism: Schistocerca gregaria; assembly: GCF_023897955.1. Lineage (NCBI taxonomy): Eukaryota > Metazoa > Arthropoda > Insecta > Orthoptera > Acrididae > Schistocerca > Schistocerca gregaria. Next base: position 438,902,567 of record NC_064927.1, read on the forward strand.
TCTTCGTTTTGCTTTTGTTGACATTCATCTCATATCTTCCTTTCTGTCCATTCCGTTCAACTGCTCCTCCAAGTCGTTTGCTGTCTCTGACAGAATTACAATGTCATCGGCCAATCTCAAAGTTTTTATTTCTTCTCCATGAACCTTAATTCCTACTCCAGATGTTTCTTTCTTGCTTGGTAAATGTACAGATTGAATAACATCGGGGATAAGCTACAGCCCTGTCTCACTGCCTTCCATGCCACTCGACTTATAGCTGCCATCTGGTTTCTGTAGAAATTGTAAATAGCCTTCGGTTCCCTGTATTTTACCTCTGCCTACCTGAGAATTGGAAAGAGTATTTCAGTCAATACTGTCAAAAGCTTTCTCTAAGTGTACAAATGATAGAAACGTAAGTTTGCCTTTCCTTAACATATCTTCTATGAGAAGTCGTAGAAAGTGTATATACGGCAAAGGTAGCTGTATTTTTCATTTTTACAAATGAACGTGCGTCCATTTTATTAGTCTTTCATTTCTGGGGGAAAGTACAATCACTACACTTATAACATTTCTATATGAACTTTTATTGCTGCAGATATATTATTATCTCGGATATTACTCGCGTGAAATAACTAGAAATAATAGTTGACTTCTGTAGTGGCATTGGGCCATAGGGTGAGAGAATAGGATCGACTGATTGAGTTGAATGGCCAGTAAAAAAATTCTGTGCAGTTCTTTAAATAACAAGACACTGAGCATCAGTAAATCGCTCTTTGGAGCAGCACAGTAACGTACCTTTGCGTCTCAAACTCAAATAAACTAACAGCATTAAACACTTGCAATAATATTAGATGTGTATTGTCAGAGAAGTAAGATAGACACATCAACGAACAGTACACCACGCTCACAAAACACTTTTTCAATTAAAACAGAGCTTCAGAATACGTACCAAACTGGCACAATATTATGAATTAAGAACAGTAGCGCCCCTTTTAGGAAGAACATCGAGGGCATCAGGTTTGACTCCCAGGCAAAGTTGCACAAATTTGTCTGCTATTACCATTAACCTTGTTCCATTACACAGTGTACTGGTAAACAATAAGTCATCATCACCATATATAGTTCACATCACAAGTGACTATTAAAGTGTTTACCTAAAACAATTCAGTATTAGGCGCACTACCAGACAACGTTTCAAATTAGTTTAAATAAAAAAATATAAGTAAATAAGAAGAAACTGGTTGTAAAACGTTGAACTCATTAACATGCAAAGTAATGTGCGTTTTGTAGTCTGGCCAGTATATCAGAAGTACGTTACGCCATTTACGCAGGACAACACAATTATTGAGGATAAGCGAGGACAGATTTATCAGACATCACCTTACAGCACCTGGCGATGAATACCTCGCCTCTGAGCGCCCGTAAACTCCTCCTGCAGTACCTGGCCAGAGAACTGCCTCTCTAGACACATGCTAAACAGATTTTCTAGATGCTCTCGCATTAACCAGCCGACATGTCAGAAAACACAGCCACAACTGCCCACACAATACCAGAGAGCCACACATTCCAAAATACCAAGTCTGTTCTCCGACTCACAGGACGCGGTCACTTGCCGTACCCCACAGTCAACAACAACATCCGGAACTCGGCTCATAGCCGACCGCCACGGCACGGCCCCCAGCCGCGACGTATTCTTCCTTAAGCTTTTCTTTCCTTTATTGAGTTTCGATTCCCCCGAAGATGAAGATAATAAATGATAAAAGTTGGTGATAAAATCGGTGACTTAATTGGTAAAATGGCGGAAAATTGTGGAATTTAAGACATAAAACAAAGGGTTGATGATGCTGGTAAGATACATTGGAAGCAGAAAAATAATAAGACAGACAATTAGAAAAACATGGTGGCAGTCTGGTTTCTGTTAACAAAAGATATAAAATTCACACCCAGCAACAGCATGATTTCTGTTCGCAGCACTCTGGAAAGATGCACAACACTGAACACTCACTTGAACACTGCACTAAAAAGTTGGCACAAATATGATATACCACCGCCGAGGGCAGTTGGGGCGGGGGGGCGTCCTGGACAGTTGATGGGAAAGGAAATGGGGGGAGGAGAGGAAAAAACGAAGTGGAAGGGAGGGGGGGAAGGAGCAGATGGAGGACGAGCACCCATAAGAGGGATGGGTGTTGCTGGGCAGACGCGCCAGGGAGTGGGGAAAGGCAGAGGAGGGGAATGCAAAAGGACTCGGTGGGGCGGAGGGGGAAGAAGGGAGGCAGAGAGAGAGGTGAGATGGGGAGAAAACAGGATGGAAGGGGGGGAAGAGGGAGCCTAGGGAAAGGACAGAGGATAGGAAGGGGAGATGAGGATCAGAGTTGATACAAGGGATAAATGGAGGGAGAGAGGGCATCATCTGGGAGGGTGAGTTGGTGGAAGTCACCTTGGAAAAGGAGATGGAGGGTGTAGAGATGGAGGGTTGGTGGGACACAACAGTGAAGGTGAGGCAGAGGGCAGCGGTTGGAGAGGAGAGAAGCAACTAGGGGATGATGGGGATGAAGGCAGTGGGAGGTGTACTTACTCATCCTAACATAGAGTTTGATTGAATAAGAGTGACAGACTGATAAGTCCTTAAATTTGAAGTACAGTATGAGTACAACTGAAGCGGATCACAATTGTATGATGATTTTTTAAGTTTCTTACTGTTGTAAAAACATTCTAGCAGATACTTACTCCACACAAGATTCTCATTGATCACTTTTGCTGAGTAGACACCGGAGCAAGAAGATTGTTTTACGATACAACAGGGAGTGAGAATATGTTAAAAAGCTAGTATACTTTTCTTCTATTCAACAGAATGACGAATAATTTTAAGTGAAAAGCATACATATTTTATCTAAATATTGATCTACTTTAGATTGTTGTCAACCTCGATATCTAGAAAATTTATAGATAATGTTTCTTTTAGCCTACCTAAAATAATATCCTTGCCTGTTACCACAAAGCCACATTTACTTGGTTGAAATCGTATGAGTCTTCCTATGTCTTAAGCATTTTGCTGTGAGCTAGTTGTAAGCTTGTTCAACTGGCATTTAGTTTGGTCCTTTGTGCATCTGTATCAGCAACGAAGGTCGTTGAACTTCATAAGTGAAAAGTACCTTGATGACACGGTGCATGCTAATGCTGTGAAGATCATTACTAATTAAGATAATAGCAATATTTTGATCAACCACCGATTGAAGCCATTATCTGAGGAAGAGAACTTCTGAGTGAGCAGAATATATTTTTGATAAGACGTCAAAGGCGAATTCTTGTGCCTGGCTGAATAGTCCAAGCGATAACAATAATGTCAAGTCGTATTCCTGCTTACGAACTGCCACATAAAATTCCCAAGTCATTTCTGTTAAAATGTTTGCAGGATTATGGCAACTGCTTGGTATGAACAGTAAAAAAAGTATATCTTTTGATTGTACTTATGAAAAAGTAAAGTCTTCGGAAAATTAACATCTGTAAACTCTGATATATACCAGTATTTTATTTTACGGAGTTGTAATCATTCTACCTATGAAATAAGCGACATAAAATTATTTCCTCCAGCTTTTTTTCACATCGCCACGATGCATGTAAGTGTGCTCTCTGTAACTTCTGCTAATAATAATTTAAGTATTACATACAAAACACATTTAATTTTGTAAAACAAAAACCCTTTCATTTCCCTTTTTAAATTAAACAATTTAACTAACTACTGGAAACCTAAATTGGAAGTGACATGTTTCTTGATGCAACGATCAAGTGCATTAAGCGCACTGTCGTAGGTATTTTATTATCAGAAAGCCGAAGCGAACCTTAATTCGAACTCCCATTACCTTTCTGCAAAATAATTTATCTTGTATGGGAATTAAATAGATTAATAGTCATTCGTCAGCAAGCACGCCATAAACAACAAAGACTTTTTTGCCCTGAAAGTAAATTTCTTTTATTCCACAGAGTCAATGAAAACTATTTCTTTTAAAACAAAAATAATCAGAATTTCCGATAATTTTAACTATAAATGAGGGTAGTTGCATTTCTCCGTTTTACCACTTCTGAAGTGGATCCTTTTCTTTGAAATTTTATGATACTTATAATCTGGAAACAATGAATTTATACGATAGAAACTGATTCAAGTGATTTTGTTGAGTTTCCTGTACATACAGGTTTTGTCGTCATGTAACGGCAAATTTTATTTTTATTTTCCATTTTCATATTCATCTACCATGAGACAACCTGATGTGGTGAAACGAAGTGAATAAACACCATATATAAAAAGAGAGATTAACAAACCAAAAATTCATAAAATTTTCAAAATGAAAGTTACTGAAATGCATATTTTTAGTGGCGATCTGAAATACTTCACCACATGTGAGGTAGGGACACCATTGTTTATACCTCTGTCTATGATTGACATAAAAAACTTGTCTACCAAGCAAATATTTCAGAGCCCATAATCTGTCTCAAATCTAGTGTTCAAATTTGTGAACTAATTTCATTATTCATTAAATTAGCGTCAACCGGATGAGTGCCTTTGTTCACAGTGTGAACTATATGGAATACCCCTACCATCTACTTTTTCAAGTCCCTCATCTCTTACTGAAAATTCTTGCATTGAATCAATATTACTGGTACATTGCTGTTTAAAATGGATACACAAAACTTATTAAAACAATTTAAGTCATCTGGGACATGGTAAACATATGTAAAATTATAAATACAGGATCTATATAAAGGAGTAATCATGAATTACGCGCTGATGGTAGCAAATTTGCTGATCTGGCAAGTTACTCAGTAGAACCTTCACTTGGAGGAATATAATCTCAAGCTGAAGGTGATGAGTTTATTCCACAAACTGGCTTTCATGGGGTTGTTTAAAAGATTGGAAGCAATGATGAATACCGATTGTGGTCACATGTCATCAAAACATGAAGCAATGATGAATACAGGATTTATACAGAATGATCCAGCTCTACGGGTAACAGAAACTGCCGATTGTTGTCAGTCATATGAACAAGTTGAAAAGGCTTACTTGTCCAAATATTTGTCTACCTGTTTTCAGGAGAGGCCCAGGAAGAAGTTTTAAATTCAGTGCCCCTCCATAACGGACAAGTTAGTTTACATAAATACTTCAAAAACTACTTGAAAAAAAAACATCATGGTGGCCAGGAGATTGCAATGCCTCTGCTGATTTTCCTCTCCTCACCAAACACCTCATAAAATCCAAAATCGTTGCAACCCCTATTTTTCACTGCAAACTAGGTATTGTGATATTTCCGTTTTGCGCAATGCGTTACTTAAATGGAAATATCACAATAGCTATGACCATTAACGAAATTATGGGCACATAATAATGAACCTGACATATAAAGCTACAAGTACTGCAAAGATGAACCTTTTTTATCAAACATTTTCTGTAAAATCGTGCGCTCCGATTCTGTCTTCGCTGACCAGCAGAAAGATGGCAGACAGTGTCGGCATCCCCTCCTGAACAAACTAATAAACTCACCCTGTGCTTTGAACGGAAATTGGTTACTGCACTTTGGCCACCATATCCTTCATGGACTATATAACGTGTTCAGGAATCGATTATAGATCCACTGTGAATTGTTCTGTTAAGACGTGTGATCGGTGCTTAGGCACACATGTGTAGAGTGTGTTTTGGTAGTCAACTATGTGAAGTATCAGTGGCTTGTAGTTTGTCCATTTGGTATTAGTCCAAAGTGGTGGCCACTGGTGCCGGGATGGAACCATCATAATAGCGTTATAAGAGCAGAACTGTCAAACCATTATTAACTTGTTATTTTCAACATATTTACAGAATTATGATCGAATCAAAACAGTTCTCTAACGACGTAATATGCAAATTAAATCTTCAAATAAAAACAGTTCTCTAACGACGTAATATGCACATTAAATCATCCTAGCTGTACTTCGCAAGAGGGATAAATTCTGAAACAATCTGTCGTTAATAAAAATGATTCATTATAAGCAGCTGTGCCGATGCATCTTTCTAATATTCCAAACGTTATGTTTATTAGGTGTCTTCTGTTCGTTGGCAATCCTACCTGTGAAATTAACGCCCATCGATGTCTTCTGTATATTCGCTGCTGCGTCTGCTACACAGCTTCTCTGCCTAAGAGAGGCGAGTGCGGCCTCAACAAATGAGAAGCAAGGGCACTGAGGCGCGCCACATGGCTTGAGATTTGTAAGCGGGAACAACGCGTTTTTCTTCATCTCTATTGCTGTTTGAGATAGTTCTAGAGTGAAGTTAATTGGCTCGAAAATAGTGAGATTCCTTATGCCGTGACGCTGAATAACATAATTATAGTCGCAGCTACAATTAATCTGGGGCAGCTTCCGTTCTGTTTACGTAGTTTCGGTTGGTGATCAGGTTTAACAAAACCAAAAGATTTATGCATCGTTCTGTTTTCCAAATCTGCGTTGTGGAGACGGTCTTTGTATCCCTGTGCCAAGAGCACCAAGTCAGTCATGTACTATTAACTGTTCTGTGCAAATGTTTGTACTCATGGGATCCAACAGAATTAGTAGGTTAAGAAGAATCAGGTATCTTTATCTTTTATTCCCTCACCAATTTGAGATACATCTGTGTGATTGCTGTTCTGAGGAACCATGAGGCCATCCACCATGGCCTTGACTAGAAGCAATGAAAGAATTTTTCCTTTTCAGTTCAATGAATAGTTCAATCGTAATTACTTCTGCTCTCATATGCGCTCTTCAGATAGCAAAGACTTCTTTCACTTTAATATATTTTTTACAATCACGGAAGGTAAGTTTACCACGAGTACTTCATGTAGCAGCTGTTTCTTCATACTGATAACATACTTTGTGATAATGTTACCTTACCACCTCACAAAGACCAAGTATTATAGAGCACTGGCTGACTTTACCATTCTAACATTCTGCGTGGTGACTGTTTGTTCTATATCGTGTCTCCCTACCACTTTCGCGCAATGCCGCTCTGAGCATGTTTTTTAGGGAATTGACTAGTTTGAACCTGGGACCTGTTGCTGGTAAGGAGACGCCAAACCACACATGACATGTAGAATTCAGAAGAGTTCAGTGAAACTAGCGATGATATAACCAAATACTTAATGACTTGAGCGTCAGCTCCACTGCACTCCCTGTAAAATAATCTTAATACTAACTAAATGTAGTGGAAGGGGTTCAAGCCTTCCCTATTTTTAGTTAGCTGGTAAAATAACGTCGAAAAAGCAGTTAAGTTTAAGTTTACCATCGGAAATTTTATTCTACTCACAAAACATTGTTTATAAATCGCAATATTGATAAAAGGAAATGTTTTAATATAGGATGGTAAAAACCCACTGCGTTCAACAAAAATGTGAACGAATATTCCCTGAGAGGGTATCCAAGTTCTACAACGGATCGAAGGATGACCTATGCCATATCACATCTATAATCTAGGTTTAATTTAAGTTTCACAAAAGAGAAAACTATCAAAATGGTCTACAGTGACCCTCAATTATCTTTAATAACTTATCGTAAATTACAGTGGCTGATGTGGCTTCTCAGTAACTATATAACAGAAAAATCATCGCGTTTCAGAGTTTTACTTCAAGTGGCAAATGTGAACACCATGAGCTTTAATTGACGATCGACACTAGTATTATGCAAAAACAGGGTGTAACAGATGAGTATTAGGCAGTTCTCAGTTAAGCTTTATGCGCTGTTATGTGGCATCGTGTGCGTTCATTACCGAAGTTGGTTAAAAAAAAAACTATCTGGCTGTGTTTTCATCTGACCAATCGGGGTCTCAATGTTAACCTTAAGCTGTGCCTACAAACATTCTGTCCATCCAATGAGAAACGTTATACTTTTCGTGGTGGGGCAATGTTTTTAAGGTTTCCAATGTAACAGAGACGAGAAAAACTCTCACGCTAAAACTTGCAGCTCGTGTGGTCCTTTTAGCGCTATCATAAGATCTATGCTATTCTTCTGGAGGACTCTATCTTTTAACATGGGCTGGGAGGTGGTCCTAACGTAACAGAGACGCGAAAAAGTCTCACGCTAAAACTTGCGGGTGGTGTGGCCCTTTTTGTGTTATCATAAGATCTATATTGTTTTTCTGGAGGGCTCTAGCTTTTAACATGGGCGGGGGGGGGGGGGGGGTGGACCTAGCGGTTAGCTGGAGACGTGGGTGTCCAGTCCGTCCCTTATTGTAGGGTCTTCAGCTTAACACGGTTATGCTCTCGACTTCTGTTCTCGTTTCTTCCCTCGCAACTGCGCCTGTCTCACGGTGGGAAGGTATGACATGCATTTAGGCATTCTTGTGTTAGTCTGTGGTATTCCATTTGCTCACTCGTTACTCGTATTACTTTGGTTAATTTATTGTCACGATTTTCTGGAGCTCTGTGACATACTACTGGATTTGCTTATCATGTCAGGGTTTTCATGGAAGGTGTTGGATTTGCCTGATACCTTACATATCACCACCCTTCGAACATAATTTTTGCACTAAATTTGGGCAATCATTGAATTGTTGTCTAAGTCAGCCAAAAATTTTCTAATGTATCTAAATTTTGTTGCGTACTGTGCAGCCATATTATTCCGTTCTATGCTAGTTTGTATTACCAATTTATATTTTTATATACTTCCACATTATAATTAAAAATAACAAGAGAAGAAGATTTTTATGCTATTATTAATTTTTAATTATTTTCTTTCTTTATTTAACTGTGAAGTTTGTTTTTTAAGAAGTTTGTTATCGAAAGTGAGGAGTCTTTCACATCGATTCTTTTAGAAATATTGTTTTATTGTTGAATAAATTAAGTAAAATCTATTCCTAACACATTTTCTAAATATCATGTACAAGTAAAATGCCTTTGTTTCTATACACTCATTTCAACATTGTTACACAAACAAATAAGAATTATTTCCAAGAATTGCTTTAACAAAGAAATATACATACACAATTATTGAGATATTATCCTAACAAATGGTACAAATGTTAAAAAAGGGAAAACATCCAACAAGATAATTTTTTATTTTTTGTTTTATAAGGAGAAAGTAAAATATAGTTATTCTTTTATTTTTATGAAGAGAAAATAAGTGGCATATTATTTTAATGTTTATTATGTGTTACTTTTGTTCTTTATATACCGTCCATTTCAGAACTAATGACTTATTTTTATCGATAGTCTATTTTTTACTTAAGTCCATAGTCAATGACTGTTATTTTGTAGTTTATTAGCTGTCTGCTGTGCTTAACTTATTTAGTTTTTCACATGTTTCTTTTGCACAATTCCTACACCACATAATTTCATTTCACACATTCACACAATCCTATGAATGTTTAAGCATGAGGTTAGCGAATGTTTTTTCACGAAGGTGATGGACTTGAGCGAGATAGATGTGGGCAAGTATTTGATGTACAGCTTTGTTCGTTGTTCCTTGTTGGCTTTGCAAGTGTGTATTGCTGTTGTGGAGGTCCCGTAAGGGAATGGAGCTGTGAGTGCAGAATCTCGTGATGTACTGTCTTTGTATGCGTGAAATTCATCGTTATGTGTCACTGAAAGCGGTCGCTTTTCGTTGTAATACTTTGCAGACGACTAGTTTACAATAGGATAAGGATTTGAGAAGGTATGTCGTCTATTCTCCACCGATCTTATTTCTTGGTCTCAATTTTGCGAATCATCAACTTCTGTTCTTCCTGCTTTTTCTCTGCTTCTTACTTGCTTCTTGGTTCTTCTCTGGGCAGGATATGGAAATATTTATTGATAACTAGTCACTTTGAAGTTCTCCTCCTAGTACCAGTTTGATAAATTGTTTGGACATGTCATTTCTACTTTGTGGTCGTTTTCTTCAGATTCGTGCATCAGCATGCTGTTTAATAGTGGTAGTGTGACTTTTACACATTTTTTTTTTTTTTTTGCCAGTGGTGGCTTGCCCAAGCGGTCTTCTCATCGGGCCATTTTTTGCTCGCTCCATTCATTCGGGGCACTCGGAGACCCTTCCGGCGTCCTGTCGCGTCTCTACAGGGCTCTGGCACTCTGTGGTTCCGCTTGGCAGATATGCAGGTCACTTCAGCTACAAGAAGGACCCTCTGTTGGTCTCGCTGCCCTTTCCCTTGTCTCGACGATTCTGCCTTGTAGGAATCGTGTCTTGCTAATTACGTCGTTTTCTTTCTTGATACTTCTCGCGTTGGAACTTGTGGGTCATTGCATCTTGTCCTTGCTGGAGTTTTTACAATGGTTCTTACAAAAAGTTTTACTTATAATCATCTAACATATGTCTAGTAGCTATATTGTTTTACGCCATCTTAAAAAGCTTTACAAATTTCAGCACCCTTTCCATGTTACAATTCAAAGATATTTGGAGTTTTAACGTCTACTCAAGAATCCTCAAATTCGTTTTTTGTTTTTGTGTAGTGTCGTGGCGTATAGCATTTTAGTATTTCATGCTGTTAGACTATCTACGCTTTATCCCTTCACCTTAAGCTATGATACTATTGGTGTTATTATTGAAACTACTTGCTTTTTCCCACCTTCCTCTCTCTTCATTATTCTTTCTCCTGACGACCTTATCTGCAACATAATCTCGCAATATTGTGCTGATTATTTACCAGTAATAAAATTAATCTTCAAACTTGTACTGAACTTGTTTAATACTGCCAGTCTTAGGTAAAAATACCTCTGCTTTATCTTGTAAAATACCCTTTAATTCTCTTTTACTGTGTTCTGAAATACCTTGAACTTCTTGCAATTTTTTGTCGATTTCTTTATGGACTTCTAACATGAGTTGGAGCGATTCCCCCTTTTATGCATACCATTCTAATTCTTCATCCTCTTTATCTCACTTCATTCTTAATTGTTTGTTTGTTCTTCTAATTTCGGCTTTTGTTCAATGAGAAGTGTGACATTCCCGAAATTTACGCTACCTTTCCCCATATCTATTATCGCTCGTCTCTCACTAAAAAAATTGCACCTATAATCAAATCTACAGTTAGTTTAGGTATAATCACGAAGTTGGCTTCGATTTTGACCTTGACACGAAAGAGTTAACGTTGTTTGTCTCTTAATTTCCGCAGCATTGTTTCTAATAGGACCTCTTACTTTAATCTTACGTGTTTTCAGAGCTGGAAATTCCTCATTGGCATTACACTACCTGAATAAATTTTCTGAGATCGCAGTCAATTCACTTCCGCTATCAATTACAATATTGACTGGGATATGCTTTACCATGGCCTTCACAATTGGTTGAATTTGAAAGGGTTGGTTCTGTTCTTCTTCCTCTTGCATCAACGAATCCTCCACTGAATCATACATGAGCCTTTTTAGGAAATTCCCTTGTGAATTCAACTTTCTGTAGGATAAGCTTCGACTGCTACTTCTCTCTCTTCTATTTCCTCTTCTCTATTTCTTCCTTCATTTACGCTTTCTTCTACATCCTCTACTTTTTCTTCATCCTCGTCTATCTTCTCCTTCTTCGTCGCTACTTCCACATAATCGCATCTAAATGCTCTAATTATCGCTTCATAACTTCCTTCATTATATACGTTGGGTTGTGTGCCCACTTGTAACTTATTTTCAACTTCAGTCGACTGCGCATTATCCTCATTGAATTCACTTTCCCTGGTTTCCCTCTCAAATAGCTCTGCACTACTCATTACTTCGTCCTTTCCTCCTACATTTGTTGTGCATGCCTCTGGTAATTTATATTCCTCGTCCGTATTCTTCTAATTAATTTCGTCCCAACATGATATAGTTATTTTCTTGTCTTCGTTTCCATCTGGTCCCTGCGGATTTGTTTCTTTCCTCTTCTCTTCTCGTGATAAGATTTTTACTTCTCTGTTCACGGTGCTGCAATTGTCGTGGATCGGTGCGTCATTCTCTTTGGCATGGGCGCTTAGTTGTGAATTCGAACGTTTATCTGGGTTTGGTGGTCTTACCTCTACCCCTTCTATCTGTATTCGCTTTTATTCTTCAGCTTGTTGATAGTGGTTTCTTTGTTGATAATTTATCGGTCTATTGATTCTCCAGTACCCGTTCCGGTTGTCGTTATTCCCTCTGTAATAGTTGTGCCCGTTCCTGGGTGAATTATAGTTATTGCCATATTCTCTTCTAAATCCATAACCGGTTCTTTGTTGAAATCTATTGTCGTTTCTTGGTGCGAAGTTATCACGTGGTTCGTAATTATTGTTTCTTCGTACTGTGTCTTGTGGATTCCACTGCTTTTTTGCTTTCGTTTTCATGTGCGCTTCTTCTTTTTCTTGCGTCATCATCCGAAAATATGAACTCTAGTTCCCTTAGAATACCTTTAAATGCTTCGACGTCATTGCCTCCGCGACCTACTAATGATTGCTGGTATTTCAATGGTAGCTTCATCGCGCATAATTTAATCAACTCTCCGTCACTGTATGGAACATCTAAGCATTGATTTTTTCTTTGCTATTAATTCGAAAAATTTAACGGGACTCTTTTCCCCTCAATTTTCAAAATATGGATTCTGTAATAATTCGTACTTCACTCTCTTCTGTGCTTCACTGGACCAATATCGTGAGATAAACTTCTCTCTGAAATCTTCGTACGAGCGGCACGTCGCTGCAACATTCTGCATGGTTTCTGCGACTGTTCCTGACATGTGTGCACATATAAAGTCTAATTTGTGTGCTAGCATCCACTGTTCTGTTAGTCTTCTCGGAATTGATCAATAAAAGTTCGTGGATGTAATGAGTTTCCTTCTCAAAAATGCTGAAATTTTCTGACTGTGAGGAAATGATGGTTGTCGTACTTCGTCATAGTTCCATATGAAGTTCTCGATTCTTCGCCACTTTTGTTTCTGATCATTTCTCCCGTCGTTCTTTCCGGTTGTGGTCGATCCATTGTATATTGTCCACTGTAACTTTCGCCTACCCTTGCGTAGTATCGTTGGAGTGGTACGCAATAATTTTCTTCCACCGGTTGTGAACGTGTAGCTGAATGCATTGCACTGTACTCTTCGCGACCTGGCTTTCCATTGTCACGTATTTGTTGGGTATCTTGTCTGGCGAACCCTACCGCTTCAATGCACGATCCAAACTATCTTGAAACATACATTTTTGGTTCCGCATGTTTTTGTGATGACGTTTGTTCATCAAGAATTTCGAAACGTGTTTGTTGCTGTGCGGGCTGTCTGATTTCACGTATGTTACTTTCCGCCTGTGATTGGAATCGCAAATGCGTAATATCTTCGTTAATTGCTTGTTTTTCCGGTGCTGTTACAGACACGGATGTGATTGCAGACTAGGTGTTTGTTCGATCCTGTTCACTACGCTCTTCAATGGTTTGCAACAACCCTGTTAGCAATTTCTGAAATTGTCGCTTCGTTTGCGTTTCTATTTTGACTATGCTGTTATCATATCTTTTCAGAGCTGCTTTTGTGATACGTTTGTGTAACACACTGTTTTCAATAACTTCACGCGCTGTACCTGCTGCTAGTCTAGTAATTTCGTTTATCTGTTTCCCTAGTTTCTTGACTTCTCCCTGGGTGTTTTTACGTAATGTTTTGATCTCGTCCTGAATGTCATTACGCAATATTTGTACGTAAACTTCTACCTTGTCAACATCTGTTCTCAATTGATTGTGACCTGTTATTAAGTTTCCTATCTCTCCTCGAGATTCTTTTGCCTCGTCTTCAATGACTTAGGTGTAACTGAATTTTTTTGTTTTGTTCTTTAATCTCACGCGTTTGTCCCGTGGTTTCTGCATTCTGAATTTGAATTTAGTTCACTATTTCTTTATTTTGCCTTGTCGTGATTTCCGTAATTTGTTGTAATAAGTCTGCCAGATTGGTGGATCCTATTACGTTTTCTTCAGACGTCCCACACTCTGTGTTGGTTCGCAACCGGTTGCACTGAACTGTGCAGTGACGCGTTTCTGCTCGAATTCCTTGTACTCTGTGATGAGGGAGTTCTGATTACTTGTACTATGGGTTCTACATATTCAAGACGCAAGTTAGAATCCTCATCGAGTGTCTCTCAACTTTCCTGCTCCTCTGTCGTATGCTAACTTACGTTTTCTATGCCTCGACGTACATTATCCTCGTTATCGTGCGTTATCTGTCCTATTTCTCCCGATACTGCATCGTCTATTGTACTGTCCTCTATTCTCTGTCCATTTTTATGCTGGGTCTTTACCTCAATTCGGTCAAGGTCTCAATCTGCCATTGATAATCTTTCCGAATCCCTTATTTTCTGTTTTAAAAGCAATTCTCGCGCCCTACTTCGCATCAACATGCGCTCATACGATCTCACGCATTTTATAAACTTTCTTCACACACGACTTTGACAATCAATTCACTAACTTGTTGGGTCAGAACAAACTTGTCAACGATGTATCACCCACCTGTGAGCTTGCATTGGTGAGAAAACTTAATTCTAACAATATTAAAATTCATAACTTAATTATGCAATTGTTTCTGCTAGACTCACTTTCTATTAAATACTTTTGTTATCTATCGCTGCAGCTACTGTTTTCGACTATGTATAACTTTAGAAAAAAGTTTTTACTATGAAAATTTTTCAACAGGGTATTTTTCTTACCTACTTAGGCATATGGTCGATCTTCAATCATGGTATTTTACCATCCTGGCAGGGTCGCCATTTCCTAACATTCTGCGTGGTGTCTGTTTTTTCTATATCGTGTCTCCCTACCACTTTTGAGCAACGACACTCTGAGCCTGTTTTTTAGGGTTGGTTCAAATGGCTCTGAGCACTATGGGACTCAACATCTTAGGTCATAAGTCCCATAGAACGTAGAACTACTTAAACCTAACTAACCTAAGGACATCACACACACCCATGTCCAAGGTAGGATTCGAACCTGCGACCGTAGCAGTCCCACGGTTCTGGACTGCACCGCCAGAACCACACGGCCACTGCGGCTGGCTGCTTTTTTAGGGAATTGACTAGTTTGAACCTGGGACCTGTTGCTGGTAAGGAGAAGCCAAACCACACATGACATGTAGAATTCAGAAGCGTTCAGTGAAACTAGCGATGATATAACCAAATACTTAATGATTTCAGCGTCAGATCCACTGCACTCCCTGTAAAAGAATCTTAATACTAACTAAATTTAGTGGAAGGGGTTCAAGCCTTCCCTATTTTTAGTTAGCTAGTAAAATAACGTCGAAAAAGCAGTTACGTTTACCATTGGAAATTTTATGCTACTCACAAAACATTGTTTATAAATTGCACTATTGATAAAAGGAAATGTTTTAATACAGGATGGTAAAAACCAACTGTGTTCAACAAAAATGTGAACGACTATTCCCTGAGAGGGTTTCCAAGTTCTACAATGGATCGAAGGATGTCCTATGCCATATCACATCTATAATCTAGGATTAAATTAAGTTTCACAAAAGAGAAAACTATCAAAATGGTCTACAGTAACCCCCAATTATCTTTAATTACTCATCTAACTTGTCGTAAATTACAGTGGCTGATGTGGCTTCTCAATAACTATATAACAGTAAAATCATCGCGTTTCAGAGTTTTACTTCAAGTGGCAAATGTGAACACCATGAGCTTTAATTGACGATCGACACTAGTATTACGCAAAAAGAGGGTGTAACAGTGAAGCCTTATGCGCTGTTATGCGGCATCACGTGCGTTCATTACCTTGTCGGTGTTTGTCAGGGGGCGGCGGCCGGCGCAGCTCCGCTCACCTCGCTGTCTCGGAAGCAACTCTCTCCTAACTTCTCCTTACTACAATTTACCGAAGTTGGTTTAAAAAAACTATTTGGCTGTGTTTTCATCTGACCAATCAGGGTGTCAATGTTAACCTTAAGCTCCGCCTACAAACATTCTGTCTATCCAATAAGAACGTTTGCAACGTAATAGAGACTCGAAAAAGTCTCACGCTAAAACTTGCAGCTGGTGTGGTCCTTTTAGCGTTATCGTAAGATCTATACCGTTCTTTTAAAGTGGGCTTGGGGTGGTCCTAACGTAACAGGGACGCGAAAAAGTCTCACGCTAAAACTTGCGGGTGGTGTGGCCCTTTTTGTGTTATCGTAAGATCTATACTGTTTTTCTGGAGGGCTCTAGTTTTTAACATGGGCTTGGGGGTGGACCTAGCGGTTAGCTGGCGACGTGGATGTCCGTCCCTTATCGTAGGGCCTTCAGCTTAACACAGTTCTGCTCTCGGCTTCTGTTCGCATTTCTCCCCTCGGAACTGCGCCTGTCTCACGGTGGGAAGGTATGACATGCATTTAGCCATTCTTGTGTTAGTCTGTGGTATTCCATTTGCTCACTTGTTACTCGTATTACTTTGGTTAATTTATTGTCACGATTTTCTGGAGCTCTGTGACATACTACTGGATTTGCTTATCATGTCAGGGTTTTCATGGAAGGTGTTGGATTTGCCTGACACCTTATACCATTCTGGTATATGTCTTGCATATTAAGTGAAATTTAAATGTTGCTTACGGGCTCCAGAATTGGATTCAGGAACAAGGAAGTTAATAAATGGTCAAAAAGAAATCATATCAGATACCAAAGAACATCCGTTGTGTGAAATAAGTGTTTCTGTGACGGACCAAACCTAAATGCAGTCAGATAACGTAATGAATTAATTTGTTGGGATTTTATTAATTTTCAAAGGAGATAATCTTTAATGAGGACAGTTTAAAGAGGTACTATACTGCCACCAGTAAAAATATTTATTTTTTGCCTCTGTTCGATAATTTTCGCACTTAACTGGCGTTGGTTTTGTAGCGGTTATGTAGATATATTCTTACGAATTTCTGATAGTTGGTCTCGAGTCGCAGGTGCTAAGATCAGCTTGGATAGTCGCTCGTTACATTTCCCACAGTTATTTAAGATATTCTAGAGGAATGAAAGGAAGGAACCACATAAGTCAAGACAATAATTTTCTCCTCGCTACACTCGAGAATCTTAGAAAATTGTTCAAGCTTCTCCTTCTTGCACAGTACCTTTTTTTTTCGTGGTATCCACGATATTCCAAATGTATCGGGTCAATATGTCGCTTGCAGTAGGCGATCTTAAATTCGATCATTTTTAGTTAGGGTATTAATGGTTGCAAACTACTATTTAATTACTTTTTGACATAGTGAATTCATTCCTTATGGCAAAAACTAAATTTCGTAAGAACCATTCAGAGCGATACCACTACTCTCGGTGCCTTCATTGCAACATATTTCCTTGATAGGACTTATCTCCAGGTCCAAAATCATTCACCCCTTTGCTTGCACACAGTGACAGGATTGTACCTGCTGCATCACCATTACTACCCAGGTTATATACCAAACAAGTTGTCGCAGCAGTCAGCACATTGCAGTAAGGATGACGTTGGTTCCAATCCCGGTCCGATCATGCAGATTTCAATTTTCCCCAATTCCCCTAAGTCAGTTAACGCAAACGCTGGGATGCTTTCCTTGAATAGGGTAAATCCAATTTCCTTCCGTCTCTAATGAGTGTACTGGCGACAGAAAGTTCAACTATAATGCTTCTACCTTCATTTCAAATTAGACCCTTTGTTGCATGTTCGTTGGATATGTAAACTGGTGATTATTGATGAACTTTTCCATAATATTGTGCCATGGTACAGCAGCTCACGGCGCAGTTCATGCCCCACCCCACTTGCCAGATGGCGCCAGAGCTGCCGTGGTAGAGAGGGCTCAGAGCATCAAATCAACTTATCACAGCGCCACTGCGAGGTGACGAGTAGCCGCTAGAGACAGCCAAAGCGAGCCTGGTGTGTTATTCGTGGCTTGAAACCAGCGCCAGGGCCATGGGTAGCAGCGGCAGGAGTTCAGCATCAGTCCACGATTGGTGCGCCCTCCGGCCGTGGTCACAGCGGCAACCTCTGGTGACGGAGCGTACGCCTGAAGCCATGAGCTGAAGTCAGCAACCAGACAACAACAGGCGAGCAGCCCTGTAAGCAAGGATTGTGGGCTAGCCAGTGTTGCCAGATAGTATGGCAGCTGTTCGGGCAGTGATGGAGCCATGTAGTCTGGCAGCTTGTACCCGTGAAGAGAGTGGCAATTGGCTTCAGGGAACTTGCGCTAGCTGCACCATGCGTATGGATGCCCGCTGTTTTCTTGAGTACTGGATCATGGAGTCAATCTGTGGTGAGCCAACAACGAAGGGCTCCATAAGGGAGAAACAGTGACGGCAGTGTGATCAGTACAGCCAGAGCTACAAGTTCACTTGGCCACCAGTCGGATCTGGTTCTAAGCGAGCTTCTAGAGGCAACTCGTCAACATGCATAAATTGGTTCCTGAGCCTAGTGAGCAGTTGTACACAGATTCGTGGCTTCATTGAAGACTGTGCTGATTGTACATAAATGAACGCTGCTTGTGGTGTGTGCTCTTGAACAAGAAATGTTGTGCAGGTGTCAGTTGTGCAGTCAACTGTGGTCCGGCTATAATTCACTTTCAGGTGGTGCTAGCAGTTGCGGTGTTCAATGTTTTGCTGTTTACTAGCTTCGGAACTGTGGTGTCACTCGAAGGTAAATTGAGCATGCCTAGAATACGTTTCACTTGTGAGAGGTTCCAAATTAGACTTTGGGGGTATGCTCTTAATTTACTGTTATCTTGTGTTTGATTGGCTAAGCTTTCTTACACAAAGGGCGATCAAAAAATTTCTATATGAAGGTGCTACAGCAGCGTATATGCAACGTAACGCGACTTCGATGGGCGTATATAAGCACCGATATCTTGGAAAGGGATTAGTGTGCCACTCGTGTCTTTTCGCTGTGTGTGCACTAAACGCGGAACCGTGAACTATGGCGACGTTATCACCAGATGCGTCGGAGGAGGAACTACATGCTGTTGTTCTTTTGTAACCCAGGTACCCCGTATTGCACATGTTGTAAGGCAGAAGTTATGCCAACTGAAGTGGGAGACACTACAGCATCCACCCTATAGTTCCAAGCTCTCCCCATGCAGTTATAGTGCTTTCACTTCCAAAAAGCCCTTGAAGGGTCAACGATTCCTGTCGAACAACGATGTGCAACAGGCAGATACCGACATCTTTACACAGCAGGACATGCTGTTTCACGAATAACTATCTTCAACCTGGTTCTTCCGTGATATGATTGCTTCAACGCTTGTGGCATTTTTGCCTGATTAGCATCCTAGTTTATGTCTGTAGGGACTTCGAACTGAAACTATTTGATCACCCTTTATATTTAGTCTATTGTGCTATAATTATCTGCTTCTGGGGACCAGTCTCCCCCATAGTCTAGGCCATTTTCTGTGTTCTTTAAATTGACTGTTTCTTACTACCTTTAGTTTTAACTAGTATAATTTACCTTGGCTTTTGGATGGCATCTCTCACCACTCGGAAAATACTGTCCTGGGTTTGTTTTTTTACAGTCCTTGTTGTGTTGGCTAGTGAGGGAGCCAGCATGGATACAAAGAGGAATCCAAAACGATCTGTAGATTAAACTTTCTAATTACCAGGAAACTTTATCGCTAAAAAGAAAAGAAACATAACTTGCTTCCTGTGCCTCCTGCACGCAAATACTTTTCACTATTACTACTCGCAGAGTGGCTTCCTATTATTCAGCACTGATGCTATCGAAGTCTGCGACCAGACTGGGGCCGACCGTCGATGGGCGGTTGGTTAAGTCAGCGTCGACAGGGAGTGCAGTGCTCTGTCTTCCTGGGGGTGTGGCGCTCCCTGTTGTTTCCACTGGCACGCGAATCAGCGCCTTCCCGATGCCGTTTCGCGGCACTGCGCTGGCCGGTCTGCAGTCGATGCTTTAAGAATGCACAGATCTTTTCCAGCTTATGTAGTGAATGACCGAATTTCTGTTCTCTATTAAAAATAGAGAACTAGAGAAATCGGCAATTGCGGAGCACAGCCTCACGAACAAACATAGAATACTGTTTGCGGAAACCAAAATTTTGTCCCATGCCCCTACATACTGGGATTCTATTGTTAAGGAGGCTGTTGAAATAAGAATGAGCGAAATGAACTTTAAGCATGATAACGGATACTATCTGAGCGGTGCATGGAAACGAGTGCTCGATGCAGAGAAGCAGCAGAGACATTCCTTGCAGGATTTACATTGGCGCCACCAGCACAGACATTGGCACTGTCTGCGATGGCAGTACGTAATCGCCGACCAATAACAAGCCGTCCACAGGCTATATAAGGCACCACAGCAGCAGTGAAGACACGCCTCTCGTCCCCCACGCGGAACCTCTATGACCTCATTCCTTTCCCCCATCTGCTCCTATTCCTCAAACATATCCACATACTCTACACCTCCCATCGCCTTAATCCCCCTCACCCCCTGGTTGCTCCTCTCCTCTCCCATCCCTGCCTCCTGCCACGTCTTCACTGTTGTGTACCCCCTACCCTCCAGCTCTACTCCCTTCAACTCCTTTCCTAAGGTGGCTTCCATCAACTCCCCCTCCCGGATGATGCCCTCTCTCCCTCCATTTATCCCTTCTATCAACTTTGATCCTCACCCCCCCTCCTTTCCTCTGTCCTTTTCCTGGGCTCTCTCTACCCCCCCTTCCAACCTCTTTTTCCCCAACTACCCTCTCTCTGCCCCCCTTCTCTCCCCCAAGTCCTTTTGCATTTCCTTCCTCTGCCTTTTCCCATTCCCTCTCACATCTACCCTGCCCCTCCCCCTTATCAGTCCTCCCCCTCCTTTGGTTCCCCCCTTTTGTTTTTCCTCTCCTCCCTCCTTGTTTTACCCCTCATGTGTCCAGGTCCACCCCCTCCATCTGCCCTAGGCTATGGTGTGTCCTCTTTGTGCCGACATTTTAGTGCTGTGTTTACAGTGAGTGTTCAGCGTTGTGTGTCTTTTCCGAAGTGTTGCAAACTAACATCATATTGTCGCAGGGGGTGATTTTATCTCTCTTGCAAACAGAAACCAGACTGTCGCCATGTTTTTTTATTGTCTGTCTATATGTTACCTGTCTGCTTCCTGTGTATTTTATTCGCTTTGCCAACCCTTTGCTTTGCGTTTTAACTTTCCACAATTTCCCGCCGTTTTACAATTTAAGTCACCATTTTATCGCCTGCTTGTATTGTTTCTTAACTTATTCTTCCTTTTTAATAGTCTGTAGGCTGCAGAGCAGCGTAATAAGCTGCTGCCAGCCTGCCCCTTCGGTGGGAATCGAAATTCAGTAAAGGAAAAAAGAAACAGTAAAGACACTCAGTTGCTCCTGACGATGACGACAGAGGCTATAGTCGAAAGCTTGAGATTTTATCCCGAATTGACGCGGCAGGAAAACCGAGAATGTTTTACATACTGTACTCCCTGGATATTTCGAAGTTTGCTTCACAGATTAACAGCGTTTTAAGACTGTTAAATGTCTCTCATACCAAAACTACAGCCCCAGTGCATTTCACAGATTCATTGGTCGTTCTTCACTGATTTAATTTTACCAGTAGTTCCTCTTTAGCTATTAGCTCAATTGTCAAGATAGCTCTCCAACCATGTCATAGAGAGCCTGTTACGCCATCGTCGAATATGTCACACCTAGAACTGTTAACTGATTTGTTGCTGTGGAATATTCTTTCTAATTTTCTTACCTTTTTGAAATGCATACTCTAAAATGAAAGAAACAAGTAGAAGTATGGAACTGTTGCAATCCAAATAAAGCTTTGATTCCGCTTAAAGTAGCGCACTTTCTGACACACTGTTCATGAAGATAGCACAGTTCAGTATTAGATCCTAATATGGTTGTACTCATGAGACAGCATAAATTCGCTGCACTGAAGAGCAAAGGGCTGTAAATAATTCGAATTGATCGTTACACTATGTTAGTGTCAGTCTAACGTGCATGTCTCAAGTTTAGTGTCTTAAATAAACCTCATTTGAATGCCTACACAGTCACCATACAACTGCCGTTTTCTTCACAATTGCCTATAAAGCAGTATTATTACTGCACCCGATGCACTCTTTCAGTAGTGATCACATCTTACCAGCGCCTATAAATTGTTCTTCCTCGTTAAAACGACTTTAGTGAGGAGACCACCCGGCGAAGGTTGGGGGAACGTCTAGGATAATGCTGGGAGAAAAACATGAGTGAGATCAGGTCCTAACAATTTTTACATCTGCATTACTTATCGGTACCCACGCCTGCACTTGGTAGAGCACATTAAAGTGTGTGTTTCTACAACTATAATCTTTGAATAAATATTGTGTGGAAGGGGGTATGCAACCCGTTATTCGTCGAGTTTAATCTTCGTGTTATTTAATAAATGGTACTTACAAGGGGCTAAGGTGTAATCGTGCTGTCCGTTCTGAAAAGTGACTGAGTTTTCTAAGCAGCTGTTAGCGAAATACAGGATATAATTTTTACTGTAATTGCCAATTACTATTATTTTTCGCTAGTTTGCTCCGTTTGCCTTTGCATGGGCCGCGAGGCATTAGTACGTCCGGTCGCCGAAGAATTTTCGCCGCTGTGCCATGTTACCAGCGATGACCAGTGTAAACCGTCTGTAGCCAGACTGACCACGCTGTAGACAAGCGCTACTGATGAAGACCTAAACATCCTCACAGCACAATCCCATGTCGTTCCAGTTCCAACAAGATAGCTCTATGGGATTTTAGTTTCTGTTTTGCATCCTGTAGATGTGAGCTATAGCTTAGAGTGCGATGTAATTTTCCTATCAAGATGCTTTACAACCATCGTACCGCGACAACGCGTAAAGATTATTGGGTAAAAAAAAATTACTTTCGAATTTATTCATTTTTTTACCTTAACCCAAATTTCGAACAGTTAGTCGTACAAATTTAAAGTACAGAAGTGGCATGCTTCAAAAAACACCCGAAACCTTTTGTTCGTATTTGCACGTAAAATCATAACGGTGGATACACAAATGATGCCGTTAGAAGAGTATAAATTTCTGCCCAAATTAATTAATCGATTCGTACAATTTGCCTAGGCACCAGCTCTGGTTCGTTCAAACATTCGTTAATGTACTGCAACATAGCTTCAGTAAGACAGATGTCCAATGGCCATACAAACGACTCACGGTCAGAACTAAAGTAAAACTTTTCATCCAATGTTCTCACCTCAGATAGGAACCGACTCAACCAAAACCGCAATTCTGCACGCAGCCCTTTCAACATATTGTTGCAGCGCTTCCGCGCTGTAACGATTATGGGTTTTAAGTTGCATTGCATTTTGAAGCCACCTTTACTAGACTGAAAAATTCAGAATTATGTGACAGTATTATGACTTGCACTGCAGGCACCCGAAAATTTAACCATGATAACTGCTCGGTCAGTAACTTTAAAATAGCTCATTTTGGCTGTGGGATTCGTAACGTATGCCCATTCAGATTTTCGAATGACACTGTTTCGCGGTACCTACGTCCATACAAACTGAACTTCTTGTAACTAACTGTTGTGCCGGACGAAGAAACACTCGTCAGCCCTGTGACGGGTCGTCAGATTTACTTGTGGTGGAGGCCGAGTCGATACTACAACAGACACACAATTTTGTATCACTTTTCTGTAATTTGAAAATATCAAATGCTTAACTTTAAAAGAATCCACGAGCATAGGACTTCCTGCGTACTCTGATCAGCCAGCACATTATGGCCACCGAACACGACTGCCGCTCCGGATAGCCGCGCAGTCTTGGGCGCCGTGTCACGGTCCAAACGACTCCCCTAGTTGGAGGTTCGAGTCCTCCCTCGAGCATGGGTGTGTGTGTCGTCCTTAGTGTAAGTTAGTTTAAGTTAGATTAAGTAGTGTGTAAGCTTACGGACCGATGACCACAGCAGTTTGGTCCCACAAGGACCTTACAACAAATGTCCAATTTTCCACCGACCTACTATCAATATAAACCCGTCCAGGCGATAGCAGCGTCACCTGGCGAGGAATTACATCTAGTCAGACACACGCGCGGTGCATGTAGTGTCAGTGAGGGTGCAGATCGTGTGTAGAATGGGGAAAGCGTACGATCTGTCTGAGTTCGAGTGTGACAGCCCGGTGTGTTCGAGGAGTGCTGTGGTGAATGTCTTCAACACGCGGCCAAACCAGAGTGAAACAACGTCCAGACGTCATGGGGATGGGCGGCCACCCCTCATTAGATGGCGGACGTCGTATGCTGATCAGACTATTAAAACGGGACAGGCTACTAGCCGTGGTGGAACTAACATCAGACTTTAATGATGGGAAGAGTACACGTGTGTCTGAACGAACAGTGGTCTGAACACTCCTAATGATGGTCCTATGTAGCCGAGTACTCAGGCATGTGACAATGTTAACATCACGACATCAGCTGCTACGACTTTAATGAACACGTGACCATCGGCACTGGACGCTGGAGCGTTGCATGGTCTGATGAATCACGACACCTTCTTCATCATTCCGATGGGAGGGCGCGAATCCGGTGTCTTTCAGGTGAATGGCCCATTGATACATTACTTCGGCGGCTCTATTATGCTCTGTGGAACATTCACGTGGGCATCCGTGGGTGTAGTGGAGCTCATGCAAGGCACCATGATGGCCTCCGAGTATCGTACACTTGTTGCAGAACATGCACAACCTTTCATGGCGATTATATTTCCTGACGGCAGTGCCATTTTTCAGCACGATAATTGGTCATGTCACGAGGCCAGGAATGTGATGGAGTGGTTCGAGGAACACGGCGGTGAGTTTAAATTGCTGTGGTGGTCACCCATGTCGCTAGACCTGAATCCGATAGGACACCTCTGGGATGCGACTGAACGGGGCATCGGAGCTCATCGGCCCTCTCCGGAATTTACGGGAGACCATGCCTAAGGTGGACAGCTATCAGGTAAGTTGTCATAATGTATTGGCTGATCAACGTATATTTGTTACTACCACTAAACACGTAACATATCACTTGATGCAGTACAGAATAACAGTCACTTTTTTCAGTGTGCAACTGACAACAAATTTCGCTACAGAATTATGTGTAACGCAACTCTCGCTGCTGGCTTTGTTGTGAGATGATGCTGCCGTCTTCCGAGATGATGGCATACTTGACTGAGTCACCCTCCGCTCTGACGTAAATAAGTCCTCAGCACCAGCGGTGGCGGCTTATGAAAACTCTTCGGAGCATGACGTCACTGATGAGTCGCTGTGTCTGGCAGCGACTATGCTTGCTTATGGTTCCGTCGTAAGGTACCTCGCTCTTCGAACGACATCACACTGATGGAAAGTACACGCCTTTTTTTTCATTTAAACATGGCAGATTGGTCCACCATCTGGGTTACTAAGGTGGGCCATGTGCTACTTAACAAAAGTAACAGCCAAACAGCATATATGTCACTTAGCCGATATGGTTACACACAAATTATATTAGCTTGACAAGCGCCCAAGCCGTTGCCCGTCCCTGCCATGAGGAGTCTGACCTGTTTCTGATCATTCTGCTGTGGCTGTTTCTCCGTGTGTTCTGTATCCTTTTTTGAGGCAGTAAATGAAGTTTCAATTCTACATAATTAATAAAACAATATAAATAAGTTAATAGTATAAAAATAAAAACATAAAATTGAAAAATATTTATAATTGACTTAAGCTAATTTCTATGTATATAATTTTACATCTACATCTACATGAATACACTGCAAATCACATTTAAGTACCTGATTCCCCTTAATTTATCATGGTGATCGTTTCTCCCTGTATAGGTCGGTGTCAACAAAATATTTTCACATTCGGAAGAGGAAACCGCTGATTAGAATTTCGTGAGAAGATTCCACAGCAACAAAAGACGTCTTTGTTTTAATGATGTTCACCCCAAATCCTGTATCAATTCAGTAACACTCTCTCCCCTAGTTCGCGATAATATAAAAAGTGCTGTCCTTCTTTGAACTTTTACGATGTACTCTGTGAATCCTATCTGGTAAGGATCCCACACGTGCAGAACAATTCTAAAAGAGGACGGACAAACGTAGTGTAGGCAGTCTCCTCAGTAGATTTGTTGTATTTTCTAAGTTTGCTGCCAATAAAACGCAATATTAGGTGCAAAAAACTGTTTACGGAAGTATTAATCGAATATGACCAAACATTTCTCTACGTGAAATTACGAATGAAATGTATCATTATTTGTCAAGATCAGCAGCGTTTAGAAACAGAAATGTACCAGAATACAAATGTTGTCTCATAAATCATTACATTAAGATACAAATAATTAAAAGAAGCAAATGATTAATAATACCACAAATTTAGAACACGTAATGGAGATTCTGTCTAAGTAATGTAACTTTCAAAGTCTGGGTATAATGGAAAAGAAAACTTATAAAATGTCAGACATAAATGTAGTTTGGATACAGGGTACAATATTTCAAAACATAATTTGAATTGCTTCTCTGAATTCACTAAAGTAGTGCAACGTACGTTCAGAAAAACTATTCATTACTTCAGGATCTACGGAGGAAGTAGGAGACAGCACATAGTGCAATACAGTATACAACAAAATTCCAGAGCTTTCAGGCTACAGCCAGTCTCAGATGAGACGGCCGCGGAAAATCTTCAAGCCCTTATATTGTTTGTATCTCTTCATGAAACTTACGTTATACGGTTCATACATTGTTAATAGGTTTGTATGCTATGTCTCGCACTAAATGCGTTTACTAAAAAAAAATAGGACACAGATAGTGCACCTAGCAATTCAAGTGACAAGGCTGTGAGCCGAGAGAGGGAAACCCGCATTACACGTACACTACTGCCCATTAAAATTGCTACAGAAGCGAAATTTAACCGACAGGAAGAAGATGCTGTGATATGATGCAAATGATTAGCTTTTCAGAGCATTCACACTAGGTTGGCGCCGGTGGCGACACCTACAACGTGCTGACATGAGGAAACTTTCCAACCTATTTCTCATACACAAACAGCAGTTGACCTGCGTTGCCTGGTGAAACGTTGTTGTGATGCCTCGTGTAAGGAGGAGAAATGCGTACCATCAAGTTTCCGACTTTGATAAAGGTCGGATTGTAGCGTATAGCTATTGCGGTTTATTGTATCGCGACATTGCTGCTCGCGTTGGTTGAGATCCAATGACTATTAGCAGAATATGGAATCGGTGGTATCAGGAGGGTAATACGGAATGCCGTGCTGGATCCTAACGGTCTCGTATCACTAGCAGTCGAGATTGCAGGCATCTTATCAACATGGCTGTAACGGATCGTGCAGCCACGTCTCGATCCCTGGGTCAAGAGATGGGGACGTTTGCAAGACAACTACCATCTGCACGAACAGTTCGATGACGTTTGCAGCAGCATGGGCTATCAGCTCGGAGACCATTGCTTCGGTTACCCTTGACGCTGCATCGCGCCTGCGATGGTGTACTCAACAACGAACCTGGGTGCATGAATGGCAAAACGTCATTTTTTCGGATGAATCCAGGTTCTGTTTACAGCATCATGATAGTCGCATCAGTGTTTGGTAACATCGCGATAAACGCACATTGGAAGCGTATGTTCGTCATTCCGATACTGGCATATCACCCGGCGTGATGGTATGGGGTGCCACTGGTTACATGTCCCGGTCACCTCTTGTTCCCATTGACGGTAATTTGAACAGTGGACGTTACATTTCAGATGTGTT
Source organism: Schistocerca gregaria (assembly GCF_023897955.1). Classification (NCBI taxonomy): domain Eukaryota; kingdom Metazoa; phylum Arthropoda; class Insecta; order Orthoptera; family Acrididae; genus Schistocerca; species Schistocerca gregaria. The sequence continues at coordinate 438,930,106 of NC_064927.1, forward strand.
ACGACCCGTGGCTCAACCCTTCATTCGATCCCTGCGAAGCCCTACATTTCAGCAGGATAACGCACGACCGAATGTTGCAGGTCCTGTACAGGCCTTTCTGGATACAGAAAATGTTCGACTGCTGCCCTGGCCAGCACAGTCTCTAGACCTCTCACCAACTGAAAACGTCTGGTCAATCGTGGCCGAGCAACTGACTCGTCACAATACGCCAGTCACTACACTTGATGAACTGTGGTATCGTGTTGAAGCTGCATGGGCAGCTGTACCTTTACAGGCCATTCAAGCTCTGTTTGACTCAATGCCCAGGCGTATGAAGGCCGTTATTACGGCCGGAGGTGGTTGTTCTGGGTACTGATTTCTCAATATCTATGCACCCAAATTGCGTGAAAATGTTATCACATGTCAGTTCTAGTAAAATATATTTGTCCAATGAATACCCGTTTATCATCTGCATTTCTTCTTGGTGTAGCAGTTTTAATGGCTAGTTGTGTAAGTTCTTTTTCTAATTTCGATTGGATACCAATTTCTATGTATCAGTCACTCTTATGATCTTATAAACTGTGTTGCTATGAATTTAGTCCTTCTGCAGCGTCTGTCTCAGTATGTTGGCTTGGATCTGTTCCTGTGTCCATTTATGTGTCTGAACTTGTGCCTTACTATTTGGTGTGTTGTGTAGTTGTTTCTGTCTATGTTTTTGTTCTGGCAGTGGGATGATGATTTTTATACATTGCAAGCAGTGTTCTTGACACTGCATCAGTCACTGTATTAGAATTATTCCATTATCGGGATCAAGGAAAATTGTGCTGATATCGTAGTCTTTCACAACAGGTCTTCCGTGATCAAGTGAATTACACCTTAGTGAAATATTCTCAGGTGTTCCTGGATTGCCACATGTACATATCTCGGTTTCCGTTAGTCCCATATGGTGTAGATTGCGGAGTGTGGTCCGCGCCCTGTCTAGTGGTAAACCATGCCATGACTAGGAACCGTTTGTTTGAAATGGTTCAAATGGCTCTGAGCACTATGGGACTTAACATCTTAGGTCATCAGTCCCCTAGACTTAGAACTACTTAAACCTATCCTAAGGACATCACACACAACCACGCCCGAGGCAGGATTCGAACCAGCGACCGTATCAGCGGCGCGGTTCCAGACTGAAGTGCCTAGAACCGCTAGGCCACAGCGGCCGGCGTATATTTCAGTCTTAGCCTCCCTTATACATTTGGGGAGAAGGAGAAGACATGCCACCCTTTATCTGCCGTTTCCAATTCTCTTTTGCCAAGTGTTTTTCTTTCCTTTTGTGTGAGTGTTGTTTCATTCATATGTTTTGCCCTATTATTTGCAATACTGTTTTTAGTTCACCTTGCTTCAACCAATATGAGGCAGCTCATTAACGAATAGTGAGGTCTGTAGGACTTGTTCCTAAAACTACATACAGGGCCTCCACTAATGCTGTAGTAAATGCTCCCGATATCCTAAGTAGCACACATCTTCTGTTGGTCGCTAGGCTTAGGCGATGAGGGCAGGCACTAGCAGCGAATCTCGCACTGGATTCAAATATGGCTGTATGTAAGTCCCGCCTCGGCAGAAGTCGTAGTTGGAAGTGTATTGAATTCAGTCTCACAAGCTTATGCATGATTTTTGCGGCTTTGTCTACACTCAGTTTTACGTGTTCATTGAAAGAGAGCCGTTCATCTAAATAAACTCCTAAGTATCTTCCTTTGTATACTGATGTCTCTCAGTTTTATACTTGGATTCTTCAGTAGTACGCCCCTAAACAATAAGTAAACTGTTTGGTTTTTGCTATTATCAATTTGTTCTGATTATGCTAGTAACTGACCGTCTGCAATGTTTATGTGCATTTATTTTCCTAATTCCTGTCTCGACCGTACAGAAACTACAACCTTATCCAAGATGTCCAACAGTGACCGAATCGCTAAAGCCCACGAAATGGGCTGGCAACTGGAGCCCTGTGGACATCCCTTGGCTTTTCTCTTAATCACTTTCTGTTTCCCTGCCTTCCATTCTACAATTCTTGCTCTGCAATAGTCTATGAAGCTGGAATACAGAACAGTAGGCAATCTAATTTCCCTTAGTCTAACAAGCAGTGACAGCCACCAGAGATTATCAAAAGCCTCGGCAATATCAATAATTACAGAGACTGCATATTTCTCGTACTTGTTCCCGAATATTTATAAGGTGCGGTTTATGGTGTCATCTACTGATTTATGTTCGCTGAAGCCATATAGATGGGGTGTTTGGGCAAAAAGGCGCCTGTGCGCCTGTAAGGAGCCTCTCGTGAACCTTGTGTGCAGGAGACAGATAGGATTGTAAGATTCCGGGTCTGTTGAATCCCTGTCGTTAGACTTTTTAATAATAAATGCATTTGTCGTTTTACAGAGTGTATGGACTCTTCCTTATAGAAGGGCTGCACTGAGAAGATCAAATGAGGGGTGATTAATGTGTAAGTAGTCTGTTTAGGCTTTTATATTGGTAACGTCAAGTAGCGCTCTGTATGAAAATCATTGGCTGTGCTGTGTGCAGTCTGTGGCTAGTTTGCATTGTCCTCTGCCGTAGTGTTGGGCAGTTGGCTGTTAACACCGCATAGCGTTACGCAGTTGGAGGTGAGTCGCCAACAGTGGTGGATGTGGGGAGATAAATGGTGGAGTTTTGAAATTTGTAAGACTGGTTGCCATGAAGTGCTGTATATATTATGACTTTTGATTATATTAAGGTAAATACATTGTTTGTTCTCAAAAAAAAATCCTCGGGGGGGGGGGGGGGGGGGGGGGTGGTACACGCTTACTTTGTGTACCATGTGTTTGGCAAGCACAAGGAGCCCTATCTAATATGGTATTTGCTTATACAACTTTACGGAACGGTACCATGTTTCTCTAACACATAAATTACATAGCTATCTGATTATTTAACAGAGAAAGAAACTTTTTTTTTTTGCTCCATCAGTGACAGATGTTACGTAATTACATAGTTAGATAACTTCACCCTTATGAAATTGTATTTTGTCTATACTTTGTGAACTGTAACTGTTCATATATTTTTCGGAACCATTGTGATACTATGAGACCTTTGAATGATGTATTTGGCATGGGATCATGATTTTTAAAGTACGTTTGAGGTAGATGACACTATTGAAATGAGCAGGAAATTTTTTTTAGTTTTGGCATTATTGCAGAAAGCTCCGACGTTGTTGAGATTTGACTGAGGTGTAATGATGCTATTATTAAGGCGCTGATGTGTATTATGCTATTGTGGTATGTTTATGATCAATAAGCTGATGCTATATGAGGAATTTGATTATGCTATGTATTTATTATGATGAAACATTGAAGTGTTGCCGCAAGATTGACGTGTCGACGAATATGTATATGTGTAATAAGGTAAGGAGTAATGAACAGTGGTTAGGGACTCTGATATGTGAGAAAGGATGTTGGAAGCCAAGAATCGTACTTTACGAGTTATGAAATGTGTGTAAATGCGTGAATGTATCACAATGCCGACGAAAATTTTTTGAACCCTGTTATATTTATAGGATTTTGTTTTTACACATTTGTTTCGAAAATTCTCCACCTGTGAAATTTTTATATGAGACTGCCACTGTAGCAGAAACTGCGGTCATAAATTTTCAGTAAGAAAGTTAAGTGACCACCTTCACGTAATGCATCGTGGGCACCAAGCTGTGCGACAGTTGCCTGGAAAAAAGCCATTAGTGTGTGCCTTTCAGACGCACAGGTGAAAAAAAGAGGCCATTATCCCCGCTATTGACATTTCTTTGTAAAAAGGCATCGCAAATACGACATGCTCGAACTTGAAAACATATGATTACACTGTGGAGCTCTTAATTTATGATATTTACTAAAATGTCTAATGAAATGAAGAGAATCATTTTACATCTATTGTCTTTCTAGTTGAGAGTTTGCTCATTTTGTTTAATATCTAGATTCTAGCTGCACTGCAGCATTAGTTAAAATAAAATTTTGTAGATGTACTAATATATATTTTTTATGCCTCCAGATCCAGTAAATATAACTTTATGATCTACTTAAAAAAACGATGGAGAACAAAAAGCTTCACAGGAATTGCATAAATGATTTTTTTATGGTTTGGTAACTTGTCTGCTAGAGTAAGTCAAGGTGATGCATCACTCTAGTGTTAAGATGTGACATAGGTATTAAACATGACAATTTTACTGTAATATTTTTTCTGCTTGAGCTATGTCATGTTTAGGTATAAGTTACTGCATTTGCTGCTGCTGTTTGCCAGGCATAGTGTTACTGAATTTGACTTTGTATTATTCTGTTAGGCCAGTTTTACTGATGATTTATTTTTATTGTTTGCTGTGCATTGCCTTATATTAGTTGTAATATTGCATTTGCTTTTCTAATTTATGCTGCTTGCGTTGCCAACTTGCATTTTTTGTCATTGCTGTTTGTGTTAATTGTTTTGTGCTGCTGCATTGCCTCATCCCTTATTTTAGCATCTGAGCTCAGTAGATTTAAGTTAGCTTAAGAGGGGTAGGCTATATAAGAGAACGAGTTCTGATGAATTGGAAGAAATGCACTGAGAAGCTATAAGAAAATGGTTTGGCCAAAAAAGTATTTTGAAAGAGGATATGAACAAAAAAGTGGGGTTTAGAGACAACAGGTTAGGTAGGATTTTCTTGGAAATAAATGAAGAGGTAACATAATGGAAAAGAAATAATGAGGTAAGAAATATGTGAACATATGAATACAGAAAGGAGGTATAGATAGGACTTTTTGGGAATAATGAAGAATGAAGGGAGATCTCCAAGAAGTAAAGAAATTTTGTTTGCAAAATACTGCAGTAAAACAAACCCTGTCCTTTCCTTTTGTTTACAAGGGTACACAAACACATAGTGGGATTATTTGTGTTTTTCTTGTCTTTATGTGTTTAGTTGATACGAGTTATGTTGTAGAATTTTTCTAATAATATGTTATTTTCTTTGTAAAGATTTTAGACATTGCTTATTCTGTTTTGTTTTAATGCTCATGGTTGAAGTTGATGTTTCGAAAGTTATTCTGATCTTTTATGTATGTACTTATGTCATAATTCCTGTAACACTGATGTATATATTATTTCGATTCTTTTGTAAAGACTGTATTACTACAAATGATATCTGTATTGTTATGTTCTCTAATGATGTATTTTGTACCTTTGTAATTGTATTCTTATGTTGTAAATTTATATTTGTATAGACACCAGTTCTTCAAATTAAGTAACTTCATTCATTTCACTGCACACATTTCTGTTGGCCATAGTATATGCACAGTATGTGAAAAAAAGGACTGTTAGTGCTTGCACGTGTGTTAATAATTCAGCAAGGGACTGGAAACAGTATTGCTGGTTCTAAGGACAATTCCAAAAACTTTGTGCATGCACAAGTGGTGGTTTATGGACTTGCTATATTCTCCGTAAGACTGTTCGATGGTGATTGTGCACCTGCACAGTCGCAACAGATGGCTGCTGGCCGTCTCTACAAGGACTACAGTGGGTCTACATCTTTGACGGCCCACCAATACCATTATTTCTACAAGGACTGCAGTGGGTCTGCACCTCTGGTGGTCCACCAATACCATACTCACTACCAGGACTACAGTAGGTCTGCTCTGTGATGACCTACCCACCAATATTCTTCAAAACTTCGAATGATTCTGCTCTGGGTTTGCTCTGTGGTGGACCATTACCTGTCTGCATGTCAAGAGTCAGCACTATCTTTCTGTTGGAAGAAAAACACTTCTTCTTCAAGACTGCATGGAAATCCACTACTTAGATGTGGAATCTTTTTTACTGCTCAGACTTTTAGAAGGAAGACAAACACTTCAATTTCACTGTGATGAACGATCAGGACTGTCTTTATGGAGTGTGAGAAAATTTTAGCTTTTGACCAACATTATATAAATAAGTGTGTGCATTTGATTTCTTTGTTATTGTAATTGTGAAAATTTTTTTAACAAATATGTATTGGCCAGTGCCCAAAATAATTTGTAAAATTTTTTTGTGGGGAGCATGGGGGCTATTTAAGTAGGCTGTTTAGGCTTTTGTCTTGGTAACGTCACGTAGCGCTCCGAATGAAAACCATTGGCTGTGCTGTGTGCAGTCGGTGGCTAGTTTGCTTTGTTGTCTGCCATTGTAGTGTTGGGCAGTTTGCTGTTATCAGCGCGTAGCGTTGCGCAGTTGGAGGTGAGCCGCCAGCAGTGGTGGATGTGGGGAGAGATATGGTGGAGTTTTTTGTAAGACTGGATGCCATGAAGTGCTGTATATATTATGACTTTTGATGATATTAAGGTAAATACATTGTTTGTTCTCCAATAAAATCTTTCATTTGCTAACTGTGCCTATCAGTAGTTAGTGCCTTCAGTAGTTTAAATCTTTTATTTAGCTGGCAGTAGTGGCGATTCCTGTATTGCAGTAGTTCGAGTAACCAAGATTTTTGTGAGGTTAGTGATTTGTGAAACGTATAGGTTAATGTTAGTCAGGACCATTTTTTAGGGATTTTTGAAAGTCAGATTGCGTTGCGCTAAAAATATTGTGTGTCCGTTTAAGCACAGTTATTCATTAATTTTCTAAGTGGACGTTTCAAATGTACTGGCGTTCTTCAATGTTTCTGTGTATATCCCGTCGGGGCCACGCGCCTTTCTATTCTTAAATTTATCTACTGCTAGAGCTACCTCTTCGTGCGAGTGGGGAGGCTGATTCATTCACGAACAAATTCTTCGTTTTGTCACGTAGGCCTTTACGATGTTCATTATGAGTCATCTGACAGGAGCCTATTTAGGAGGTATTCTGCCGAACACTTACAACCAGTTGTCGTGGTTCGGTCTGTCCGTTTCAACGTTGGCAGTACCATCGGAGTCTTAACGCGATCAGTCATTTAGCTTAAATAGTTGTCCCCCTATGTCTTTTGTGAATTCCTTTTAACGAAACCGGCTCAGTGTTTTTGTCTAGTTTACTCAGTTCAGTTTTGTACTTCTAATTTGCGTCCCGGTTTTGGGCTAGTCTGAGCTGCCGTTCTTGCATTGATATAGCCCTCTGGTAGTACTTCCTCTTGTTCTGCGAGTTCAAATGGATCAAATGGCTCTGAGCACTATGAGACTTAACTGCGGGGGTCATCAGTCCCCTAGAACTTAGAACTACTTAAACCTAACTAACCTAAGGACATCACACACATCCATGCCCGAGGCAGGACTCGAACCTGCGACCGTAGCGGTTGCGCGGTTCCAGACTGCAGCGGCTAGAACCGCTCGGGCACTACGGCCGGCTGTTCTGCGAGTCTTTTCAATGATCAGTGTGTTGGCAGTCGTTAGTGCTTCTTGCAAGATTTTTCTCAAGAAATGTGTTTTGAAGTCTGTGCTGCCTTGAATAGAGTGCAAAAACGATTCTTCTATTGCTTGCATTTCGTAATTTATTCCAATCTGCCCTGCTGTTGTTGGGTATGAGTATTATTTACGTATAAATGTCCGTGCGAATGATGCTGGCAGTGTGATCGCTGTGCGTAACCCCGTCCATGACGTTCCATGTATTTATGTAGGGTAGGGAGATGTTTGCCAGAGATATGTCAGTACTACTTCGACCTCCAGCATGACCATGGAAGGTCGATGTTTGTACTGCCTTGCTTAACGCAAAAAGATTGCATTCCTTTATTACATCCTCTACTATCTGTCCTCTAGCATCTCCTTCATCGGCGTGCCATTTGGTTGATCGTGCACTTGTGTCTGTTAATAAAAGCAATCTTTCCCCCTGTGAAATATATGCAGTGGCTCGAATTTTGTCAGTGAAGGAGTTAATGTCTTATGAATATTGGGAATATATCGATGAAATCATCCAAATGTAACGTCCGCTCTGGAAATGTGTTGTGCACAAAACTGAGATATCCTTGTTGCAGTGAAATCTTGGTTCATTAGAACGATTGCTGCCTTATCATTTGAGTTTTGGTAAACTGTATTGCTTGGCCGGTTACTTTACTACCTCGCATATGTGGCTCTTGCAGGCAGACAATATCTGCATGTATTTCACTTAATAATTTGCTGTGTTACATGCCCACAAGGGTACTTCCAGCACAGTTAATCAACATTATCTTCATCTGGTCAGTATGACTCGAATTTGGCGCCCGTGTGATTACTTCTGTTGTATATGGTTGGGGGTGTAACGTCTCACGATTTAAATTACAATTCATATTACTGAACATTATTCACTAAATCGTGTTCTTTGCAGTCAATTTGTCTTTCATAAAACATATTATATGTTTGGCATTCAGCCCCCCTGCCTTGTCACAGACATTGTTCCTGTGCTTGCATGGTTTACAATCAATGGCTATCTCTTCTTTTCAGCCGAATCGCATGTGTCCTGACTTGACACGTCTTCCACACACCTACGTTTTGTCACATCGTTTAGTAGGGTACCAAACAGCCCAACAGTTGAAACATTTCTGAACTGTTACAAAATCTGTAATATTTAATGCTTGAAACTGAATGTACACTCTTTCACTCAGCAGTAACTGCTGACGAATATTTGGTGTTACCTGAAGAACATTGTTTACTATACGTTTCCCTCCCAGCTCTGTTTGAATCTTGATTGAGAAACCCTCACTGAAATCTTCCCTTGAGATATGCTAGCTGAGACTGATTTCATACAACTCTTCAAAATATTCTTCATCTCTTAAGGCTGTTGATACTTGCTACACAGCAAGTAGTGGCCTATATTTTGTAGGCTCTTCACACCTGATGATCTGAAGCTGTGCTGTATTTTCCATTATTTTTATTTTGTCTGCTTGGGTTTCGGTCAACAAAGTTACAGCAGTTGCCGTCGATCTTACTGCCTTTATTTTAACTTTGTCCTATTTCGGATTTATCGTCTTTTTTAACGTTTCCAGTATTGTTTTGTCACCTTTATTATTGTCTGATTTAAAAAGAGTGCGCCGGTCTGTTTGGCTTTCGCCGGCCGCGGTGGTCTCGCGGTTCTAGGCGCGCAGTCCGGAACCGTGCGACTGCTACGGTCGCAGGTTCGAATCCTGCCTCGGGCATGGATGTGTGTGATGTCCTTAGGTTAGTTAGGTTTAAGTAGTTCTAAGTTCTAGGGGACTAATAACCACAGCAGTTGAGTCCCATAGTGCTCAGAGCCATTTGAACCATTTTTTTGTTTGGCTTTCGTTTGACTAATCTGTTGCTCCAAATTGTTTTTCGGTTTCCTCGCGGGGGCGCTGGCCACAGCTGTCGTGAAAAATATTGGAAGGGACCGATTTTTGGGTCTCAGCTTCTCATTCTCCGCTTTCAGTTCTTCGATTTCTGCCTGTGATCTCTCAAGGCAAGCCTATGCATCAGGGGCGCTCGCTGCTGCTAATTTCTTACTTAGTCTAGAATTTTCGACTTGTATTTGGGTCCCACGATCTGAGGCGGCTTTTGATGGTCCGTGCGGCTCTCCCGTCGCAGGTTCGAGTCCTCCCTCGGCTATGAATGCGTGTGTTGTCCAAAGCGGAAGTTACTATAAGTTAGATAACGTAGTGTGTAGGCTTAGTGACCGATGAGCTCAACTCAGCTCCCACAAGACCTTATCACAAATTTCCAGTTCCTGGTATTTGTCCTCATAGTTTCGCCTGTCCTAGTGCAAGAATCCATATTTTATACTTTACCGAAGAGGATATGTTTTCTGCCTCTAAGATGTGTCTGAAGTTCTGTATAATTTCTTCCACGGCCTCTGTCAAGCGGCTTTCCATATTAGGTCGTCTTGGCATTTCCCCCCACGGGCTGCTGCGTGGTATCTCCCTGCTGTGCCTGCTAGTGGGTGTGTCAAGAGTGTGTCGACGACCTGTATTGGGTGTACGCTCCATGTCTAGTCGTTTTGTTGTACCTCCACCAGTCATTATTCTGTTAGCTGCAGCCAGCTTTTGCAAAAATTCTCCATTTATGTTTTCCACGTGTTTATGCGAGTGTGGAACGGATGTTATTGGACTATTCAGCGCGAACGTCCTAAAAGCTGCGAACGGAAACTTATACATAGTCACACTACACAATTATTTATAATGTATACCGCTAACGAGGACATACATTCGTGATAGGTACAAATGATGTTAAAACAAATAGTGAAGACCACGACCTCAAAGTTCTTCCCAAGTCGTCCTTCGTCGCCTGGGAAACAGTTCACTTCACGATTGCGTCTCTAGTTGTCAGTGTCGCAGTACCCACTTCAGGCTGCCCTCTGTGACAAAGTTAGGAACTTTAGCATGCAGTGCTGCACTCTTTAGCCAACAAGAAAATATATATAGTTGACGAAACTGCCGCAAATGGCGCTGCGACGCCAAACTTGACGTCACTGTCCTTCCCAGAAATCCCATGACTATTGTAAATGCGCCAATACGAGTCTGTTCTCCTCAGTGACGTAACAGGGAAAGCAGCAAATATCAAAGCAGGAATGTGCTGGCCAATGTGGTCCTTTCCTACCAAAATGACGTCACATGAAAAGTAGCCAATCGGATGGAGTTATTTCCGCCAAAATTAAATCAATATTGTTAAATTTCAGAGTTAGCACTATTTCCACCTCTAAAATTTTCAAAACCAACACACTATGCTCTAAATGAATTTTTTATATAGAATCGACACAACATGTCCACGAAAACTACCATAAACGCCAAAAAGTTTTAGTTTATAATTCTAGGAACACAGTCGCATTGCTGGGCTTAGAAAGCTCAGAAAGTAGTTTGGGGTTCGCTTCTGAAGAAACTAAAATTGTTACATTGTCAGTTCAGTACCTTTGTCTGTAAACGCTCAGAACACATTCTTCGTAAATAACCGAGAAAAAAACATTGAAATTGCGCAAAATTTACGGGGCACTTCCACAGCGATTTGACATGGCAGATATCAAAGACGAAATGTGTTCGCAGTTGCGACTATGGAGAACAATCAGGTGTATAATGATCGAGGCTAATGAAAATTTGTGCAGCCCTGGGACTCGATCCCGGATTTCCCGTTTATCGTGCGCAGTCGTCTTACCATGAGGCTACCCGAGCTCGCCTCTCGGCTAAACACTGACTTCCATGTGCCTACGATCTACAGTCGTACACCACATGATCAATAGTATACGGACACCTGGCTGAAAATGACTTACAAGTTCGTGGAGCCCGCCATGGGTAATCCTGGAATGCAGTATGGTGTTGGGCCTCCCTTACCCTTGACAGCTTTCACTTCGCAGCCATACGCCCAATCAGGTGCTGGAGGTTTCTTCGGGAATGGCAACCCATTCTTCACGGAGTGCTGCACTGAGGACAGGTATCGATGTCGGTCGGTGTGGCCTGGCACGAAGTCGGCGTTCCAAAACATGCCAAAGGTATTCTTTAGGATTCAGGTCAGGACTCTGTGCAGGCCAGTCCGTTACAGGGATGTTATTGTCGTGTAACCACTCCGCCATTGGCCGTGCATTGTGAACAGACGCTCGATCGTGCTGAAAGGTGCAATCGCCATCCCCGAATTATGGGAAGTAAGAAAGTGCTTAAAACATCAATGTAGGCCTATGCTGTAACAGTACCACGCAAAACAATAAGTGGTGCAAGCCCCTCCATGGAAAAGACGACCACACCATAACACCACCGTCTCCGAATTTTACTGTTCGCACTATGCACGCTGGCAGATGATGTTCACGGGGCTTTCGCCATACCCACACCCTACCATGGGATCGCCACTTCGTGTACCGTGGTTCGTCACTCCACACAACGTTTTTCCCCTGTTCAATCGTCTAATGTTTACGATCCTTACACCAAGCGAAGCATCGTTTGGCATTTACCGCCGTGATGTGTGCCTTATGAGCATGAAATCCACGGTTTGTGCTGAACGTGTCCCTTCACGTTTCCACTTTTCTATTACATCGGAAACAGTGGACCTAGGGATGTTTAGGAGTGTGGAAATCTCGGGTAGAGACGTATGACATAAGTGTCACCCAGACACGTGACTACTTTCGAAGGCCGTGAGTTCCACGGAGCGCCCCATTATGCTCTCTCACGATGTCTAATGACTACTGAGGTCGCTGATATGGAGTACCTGGCAGTAGGTAGCAGCAGAATGCACCTAATATGGAAAACGTAGGTTTTTGGGGGTGTCCGGATACTTACACAAAGTGTATATTGTTGTGTATACACTATGTATGAATTGTAGCTGGAATAATGATTTTTTTATACCTACGAAAAATTCTATATCTGTCTCCAATCCTGAGAAATTGGATTTTATGTATCACACTCACTTCCATGCGCAGCACCAAATACTGTGGCTATAGAGAATTATTTATAACATTAATTATATTTCGCGAACAGTTCAAAATATGGGTATAGATTTTAGCGAATATTGTGCACACAGAGACAAGAGTATTTTGGAATATCGTTAATACATGAAACTTCATATTTGCGTATTCCATTAAAAACAAACTACAGATTTTTCAGGAAGATATATGGTTTCGATTCAGTTCGAATACCTGATGCATTTTGGAGAAAAATCTGTCGAATATATGCTGATTAATGCACATCTTATCATTATTTTTATGAAAAACGCATGTCTTCTTATTTCTAATTATGTATCATAAGCAAAATTCCAATTTTATTACAAATATAAATTTTTAATTATCGATATTATATAGAGGATTGTTAACAAAAACTGCCCAGTTTTTTGAATTTTTAATTTACTATTTATCCATCATAAAATATCGATAATTAGGAAGTTGTCTTTACATTAAGTCTGGGAAATGGCATACAATTTGTAATTAAAAACACACTTTTTCAAAAATGTAATGATTAGAATTGTGTTAATTAGCACATATTTTATGAATTTTATATTTAAATGATGTTAAATTTTAGAACTGAATGAAAATAAAATTAAAGAAAAAGACCAGAGAAATATTCGAACCAGCGAACCATTGAGTACCTACTCATGTATCTCTAGCACTTCCGAGTGAGTCAGACTGCTTGACATACAAGTAACATTCCTCGCTTAGATGATATACTTACTTGTAGGCAATCATTCCTCTTAATGTTGTCTTTATAACTGACAAGACTGACGAACGTCGAACAAATTCTGTTTGTTTCTCATTAGCCCAATCAACCATGGTGCAAACACAAACGTGTGCGAGAAACTGAATATTTCAACTATCAGCTGCAGTCAAGCAAACCAATGAACGGAGAGACCCCGGACATTCACACGACTGTTGCACGTGCCTCCCCCACTCCTGCGTCTGCGCAAGGTGGCATGCTTCGCTTTGTACCGCTGCATTCTCTCCTTCGCCTCTACCTGCAACGGCCATGTGCGCCAAGTCAGCGGGGAAGGTCGCACCTTAGAAGAAAAAGAGGCGTTCCGCTAGCGGGGCTGTTTTTGGAACATTTCTGGATGATTTTGGGTAGGTGAACAGGCGCACTCGTCGTACTATTTTTGTTTGGTTCTACTTCCACACTCTATCACTAATGTTTGATCGCAGTAAACAATAATTAACAGACTGGTATATTTTCATGTGCGTCTACAAAGCATGTGAAAGAGTAATAGTTTTCCCTTATCACACACAATTACCTCAGTTCGTCCACAATGAGCCCATTTTTGGTAATTTAACCGAAACGTAAATTGTTGGGTGTTATGGGACCATTGGTGGTTGTAAATGTTCTGTGATTACAATTGTATGATGAACAATTTGATCCTGTGATCAGATATACAAGCTTGTAGTTATAAATCACGTAAGCGTTTTACCGTTTATGCCAAGAGAACAAAACAAATGTGTGTGAATTCTTACGGAGCCAAACTGCTGGGATCATCGGTCCCTAGACTTACACACTACTTAAACTAACTTACTCTAAGGATATCACATACACCCATGCCCGAGGCAGGACTCGAACCTCCGGGGGGAGGTGCCGCACTCTCCCTGCCATGGCGCCTCAAACCGCACGGCCATTCAGCGCGGCTGAACCTGAATATTCGCGATACTTTTCCAACACCACAACCTGTATATTGAGGAAGGGTAGAGACGTTCTATAGTAAGGTCTTCAGTATTTAATCCCGACAAATAAGCCCTGCTCCGCCATATTTTGTTGTTCCATCCTAATCACTAAATCAACAAGGAAACAAGCTGATTCGGGGGAGGACAGCAAAAGCAAAGAGACTGTCCCAAGTTAACGAAAGTGTTTCAATCGGCAGCTTCCTTTGGCGACCGTGCCAGGCTGCCTTGCTCACGAGAGATTTTGATAGGCAGGAGGATGTTACATTTAATAACTTGTAATTCTCCCCCATGGTCGAATGAATTCTGCTTGTGTCAAAAATCCGGCGCTGCGTAACAGCACTGTTAATGGCCTTGTGTGCGCTTTTTAGAAGAGGTTATTTGTTCACGAGAGTATGTTCATGTGAAATTCATTTAACATATGTTCACGTTGACTATTTAATAATAATGGATGTGTTACTTACTTTCTTCTCTTCAGTACCCCTTTTTGAGTGAGTCTGGTAAATAATGGAAGGTCAAAAAAATGTCTCCAAGCACTATGGGACTTAACATCTGTGGTCATAATTCCCCTAAAACTTAGAACTACTTAAACCTAACTAACCTAAGGACATCAAACACATCCGTGCCGGAGACAGTATTCAAACCTGCGACCGTTGCAGCAGCGCGGATCCAGACTGAAATGTCTAGAACCGCTCGGCCAGAGCGGCCGGCAATGGAAGGTCACATCAAGGTGATAGCAGGAATGAAAGTTACTAGGAAATCGAAAGCTCATTTCGAATAAATGCACGATGAACAGCCAGATGTAGTTGAAGGTAGCGTTCCACGTCACAAGCGAGGAGAAATCAATCCGGGTGACCCTGAGCAAAGCAAGGTGAGTATTGCAGAGTTACCAATAGAGAAACGACCGGCCGTATACCAGCACAATAGAGAGCTAGCAGAACTGGGGACAGCGAGGACTGAAAAGACGCATGAAGGCGAAGAGACATTTTCTACTACAAGAGTCGTTTTTGTCCATACAGGTACTGGGCATCACTACGGCAGCTGTTTCAGAACATTCACTGGTTGAAATATTCGTGCTAATGCTGCAAGGCCAAAGGGGATTTGTGAAAAAACTTGATGATCAAAACAAGACCTTTAATGAGGGACAACAGGCGCTGGATAAAACTCTAGATGAAAAACGTGGGGAATTAGGAATTTGGTTTCACTTTGTAGTTGGAGAGACCAACGCTATTTACAGAATACATGCTTGAAGACTGGAGTAAGGAAGTAGTTTATTGTAATTACCCAATGCAATGGTAACGGTGATGTAGAAGGGAATCGATAGGAGTTGTCAGAATGATCTGAAAGTGACATATAAGCGATCGAAGATGAACTGACGGTGCAGCTAGAGGAGACGAGTAATGGCAGTAATGTGATGAGGGAGGCTATCGTGACGTTTATGACGAACACAAGAAGACCCTCGAGCGAGTGTGCCAGCAAGTCGCCCAACAAGAGACCTCGATCCAAAAAAAAAAGAGATTTAGGCTTACAGGCTAGCACTGACAACGAAGATGGAATAGATGTAATTACGAAATAAAGGATATTCAAACCAGCGCTGGCGGTGGCAGTAGGTGAGAATGAAGAGATGTTTACCCTGTTCCATTCCAGTCAAAACCAGGAGGCTGCAGACCATCTGCAACGACAGCTAAAGGATGAGGATAAACAGAATACTGACGGACGACTTGTTGATAATGGTATTAGTAGGAAAGATATTATCGGTATTAGTTACGGGAGATCAAAGATCTCAAGAAAGGTCTTCTAGATATCCAACGTTCTCCAGAACCTTTCGAAATGAAAGGATACCTGCCGATAATGATGAATGCTAGTGGCACTTCGTGACGGTACAAAGTTATTCATTGTTCCCTGATGCCACCAATAACCAACATCTTCAGGAATGGCTGGAGTGATTTCAACTTTCGATATCGCTTTCAGAGGAACTGAAATTAAATTGTAGTGTAGGCATTTAAGAGAGGATCCAGCTGCGAGACTCACGCCGTATTCCACAGGGCTTTCCAGAATGAATTCTAGTCCAAGGAACACCACGATCGCTTGAAGTCAGGCACTCTCATGATGGACAACTAGTGACACGAACTACCACTATTAAGTCGCTTATTCCAAAGAGATGGTGAAGCACCACCAATACCTCAGTAATCTATATGTCATGGCAGAGCCCATCTGTATTTATCTTATAAAGTTGCCATTCAGATATTATTACAGGAATTAGCAGATGAAGGCATGCACCCGCCAGGGCAGCCGAGAGCGCTAATTCCATGCTTCCTGGATTCACGTAGGCACGCCGGCCCCAGATCGAAACCACCTAGCGGATTAACGACGAAGGCCGGTATGCCGGCTAGCCTGGATGTGGTTTTTAGGCGGTTTTCCACATTCCAATAGGTGAATACTGGGCTGGTCCCCATGTTCCGCCTCAGTTACACGGTTCGCAGACATCTGAAGAACGCTCGCGCTGTTTCATGGCTTACACTAGACGCAGACAGCTGGGGCACACTAATTCCATCCCAGGGGGTTCGGGATGGGGACAGGCCATCCTCTGACACTAACATCGCCAGATCCATAGTAACAAGGTCGACACCACGTTGCAGCAGGACAAAGGCCCAAATAAAATGATGGAGCATATGAACACATGTCAGGGAGAGATCACAATATGGAACAGTCAGGAGTAAATTGTCCTCGGAATAGAGTAAATGGTGATGGAAGTTATTGGCTCCCTGGAGATGCGCAGAGTTGAAACAATGTCCGATATCGTGGAAACCGGCGTCATAGTTTATGGAGTCCATATAGATGCAAGTCACCCATACTACACTGGAGATGCACCTTTCAGAAATAAACCGCCTGCGCATACTGTGGAGATTGGTCGGCCGACCAATGCTAAAACAAAGATCGTGGGATTGAGAATATAAATGTACATAATTGAATACAAGATGAAAGAGAGAGTGAAGGGCGTAACACGGTGAAGAGTGATTTCAGTAGAATAAGAGAGACACTGCTGAAAGATAGTGAGGCAGTTGAGTCACTTACAGATGGTGTTATGATTCCATGTAGGCCTATCATTGTCCCAAGTAGTCCCACTCAGAGAGAAGATGTGTGTAAAGACTGTTGCAGGTGCAGAATTTACCTAGTACTCTCACTGCAGACAATGAAAGTTTGTAGTGCTGTCCATCGTAAAAATGTGGATGTCAATCTGTAGTCACGACTTGATTTCATTTACCAGTCATATTCACTAGCGACGAATTTCATGATCATCCCAGGATTGGCAATGGAAGTGATACTCGATTTTAAGAATCTGCATGAGACGCCACTTGACGTGAGAGAAAACGGTGCTTTGTTAAAAGTAAACAAGAATACTATAAAATTAACGTTCGAAGATCCTGACCAAGACTGATTGAATGGATGAGTTACTCATTACTTCTGCAGGTATAATAGACAGCCCACCATTTGCAATAAATGGTATTTTTCAAATAAACTTTAACATGGTTTCGACGCATTTAAACCCTTGTTCTTTAGAAGGACAAACAAACTTCACCTTAGCAATTCATTAAGTAAAGCTGTCTGCACGTGGCACGTATTGAAGACTGTCTGAATGTCCATATGTAAAAATTAAGGCTCCTAGAATCAAGAGCTTGTCACATCAGTAAAAACAATCACTTAACATAACAAACCAAGGTAGTAGCATGATTTTTGATAAATTTAAGAGCACTACAACAAAATAGTGATTTATGTACTTATTCAGTAATGTGTATGAAGAGTGTGGAAGGGAAAGATCTGAACATAATGATCTTGAAAAAGGTACAGCGCTTAGAGGAGGAAGCAGAAGAGCTTAGTCGTAAGAGTAGACAGAAGGGGATGTTAAGTTGTGGGAGTATACCCATTGGAGATAAGGTCTTTGTGAGACCACACACTGTAAAGGAAACACAAGTTCTGGTTCCACAAATTTTTCAATGTGTTTGTTGGACCATTTTCAATTAGAAGAGTAGTGCATCCGAACGCCATGGTGACTAAACGCTGCACACAAAGAGGTACCATGATTTAAGCCATACGTCCAATTTAAAATTGTTCACAGAATAAGGGAACATGTTGCAAAGCTATCCCACAGAATTCTAAAATTGTAATTGGTTCCCGTTGGATTTTTTCATAAGTATTTCTAGGTTACCCGTACTGGCAAGGTCAGCACTTAGCATATGGACCAAAGAAAATATGTCCCTATTGAAGCAAAACTTGCGCATATCCTCCTGTTTAGGAGACTATCTGAATTGTTTGATACCAGCTGCTTTATTCTACTTTCCTCGACACTTTTAAAATGTTTCCCAAAAGTTTCAGCACGATCATATATTCGTGTTCTTTTTAATATTCAGCCCACCTCTCACTCCCAACGCTCACCTAACTGTAACTCGCTCACACTCATGAGTCTTTCACACCGATCCACTCCCACTTGCCCATTCTCACTCACTCATTCTGCACAATTTATTATCAGAATCTCTTTGCATCTCTGGAATTGTCACTGCCTCCTATCTCACAAATGACACTCTCCTTCGTTCTGCACTACTACTAATGCTTCCTCTCCCTGTCACTGTCTCCCTCTTGCTCTCCATTACTGCTATTACCTCATTTCTTCCCACTGCTGCTGTCGCTTCTCACTATCACTGTCTCTCTATTCCTCATTGTCATTGTCAGAGACACCCTCAATAACACTGGCTCTCACCCAATTCCACTTTCTCCTTCCCTTTGTTCCTTTCTCATTGACACTGTCTCCTTCACACATTTCCTACGACTGTCCATTGGAAAGCATGCTCCACAGCCACTGTGTTCCTGTCTCTCTCTCTCTCTCTCTCTCTCTCTCTCTCTCTCTCTCTCTCTCTCTCTCTCACTATCATTGTCCCCTTCCCTCTTTCTGTGCTGGCGTAAGCTGTTGATGTCACATCTATCAGCAGAAATGAAGCACACAGATCGATCAGTAGGCGCTGGATCAAGCGTGCCTATCACGAGAGAGGCCAGAGACACACCCACAAGCAACACGCCTTCAACGTCCTCTCGACAGCACATATTTAGGCCGCCACCGTTTATCGGAGGGCCTCTCTCAATCTTTCAGTTTGGCGTCTGTCAGTTTACTCACAGAGCGGATTTACTTAATTACAGGCTATGACTGTACATAGCGACCTGATTAGTGAATATAGTGGTGCTAGCTTATCCTCAACCAGAATTGT
The DNA here is from genome assembly GCF_023897955.1 of Schistocerca gregaria. Taxonomy (NCBI): domain Eukaryota; kingdom Metazoa; phylum Arthropoda; class Insecta; order Orthoptera; family Acrididae; genus Schistocerca; species Schistocerca gregaria. The sequence goes on from NC_064927.1 coordinate 438,949,353, forward strand.
ACTTTACTATCAGAGAGAAACTAAAGTTTGTCGGGGTTAGGTTGATTTGGAAGAAGAGACCAAACTGCGAGGTCATCAGTCTCATTGGGTTAGGGAAGGATGGGGAAGGAAGCCTGCCGTGCCCAGTCAAAGAAACCATCCCGGCATTTGCCTGAAGCGATTTAGGGAAATCACGGAAAACCTAAATCATGATGGCTGGACGCGGGATTCAACCGTCGTCCTCCCGAATGCGAGTCCAGTGTGCTAACCACTGCGCCATCTCGCTCGGTCCTAAAGTTTGTAATAACAAGATTACCGATATTGACATTACAGCAGTCTACAAGAGAACTATTACTGATGAACTTATATCACAAAACATGGACTCTATTGAAGTTAAGTAAATGTTTCCAGTTCATGTAAATAAAGAACTGTATTAATCCACGTGTTCATTTGTGTTGTAGAAAGAGGATACGGGCCGCCCATAACAACACCCTCTCCCTTGCTTCCTTGCGGTGTAAGGCTCTACACTTTCCACACTACAGCCACTGTATGCCATCTTCGAGTATCTATTACTTTTTCGTCTGTTCTCCACTGCCACTGTCACGTTCTCTCGCAGCATAAAAAAGCGTGGATATGTTCGCATGCAAAATTTTTTAGGAAACGTTTTAAAGGTGCTTAGGAAGCTGCTACCCCACGTTTCAGTCAGTATTCTAAACATGAACATATTCGCCTTTTTTATCCTCTGAGAGGAGCATTTTCCGCCTGTTCCCTTGTGTTTCCTGCTACAGCGGAGCATGTCACTCATAAGAAAAGAACTTCATGGGTCACTAGAATTTTGATAGTTTACTTACGTGAGATTGAAATAATTCAAAATTAATTTTACATTCCAGACCGAATTTTACGTGCATAATAATCTTGCATTACTTCAGCACTACAAGATGGGGTCATTAGATCACTTCTGACGATAACGAAGACATTTTACACCATATTTCTCCGTGGTGCGTCCCTTTATAAACTACGTGTTCGCCTCAACGGATTTCACGTGCGTACTGTATGCATATAGGTAGGGTAAATGGATAATGATATTATGAAAATATTCAAGATTGCTCAAGAAAGGGACCTTAGGAATATATCGTAAAAATTACAACCATTCGTTGTGCGTAGCAATCTTGGAATGTATCGTTCGGTGTTGCTATTAAAAGTCATGTCTTCCGGGTGTATCTCGATAACGTATAAAGATGTTTGAAAACGGAAAGATAACACTTCTAGATAAATGCCTAGAAAATGCACTGTTAAAATTTGAGCAATTTCCTCCGGTTATTTATTATTTTGATTTCTCCTCGCAATGGATTTTACGTACGTATTTTACGTGTAGAAGTAGTGGAACTTTGAAACTCTGTTTGTCGAAAATTAATATAGATATCAAGACAAGTTTTCAGTTCTTTTCAGAGCGGGATTTAGGGATATCTGGTAAGATTCCTATCCATTTCATGTGCATAGCTGTCCTTCAATCCGCGGCTAGACTTTGGTATCCAAAAACCATGTTCTTGTGTGTTTCTCGATAGCGAATACAGAGATTTGGAAACGAGAAAATGACACTTGTAAATAAATGACTAGATAATTTACCCCTTTAAATTGATCAATTTTCTGCCGGGAATTATTTATGTATCCACTGCTGACGCTGAAAATTCGATGAAAAATCCTTTTTTCATGTTTTCTCAGAAACTACCCATGACCTAAATGGTTCCTCCATAAGCTGCTTAAGGCTCCCGATAGACACATTTTCTCCAGTCGTCTAAGCTGGCAAAAGTGTGCAATATTCAAAATCTGACCCTGTATTTTAGTAAGTTGCAGTAAGACCATTCTTCTGTTGCTTATACAAACGGCCCCTAGCCCTAGGTATATCTGTCGTGTGTGCCGATTCGTGAGGACCATTGTCTCAGTAAATCTTCGAGCCGGACCTTTGATTGATAAACAGGGTGTCAACCAGAAACTCCATAATATGCAAATTGGTTTTGGATTTTGTGCCGTGGAAGCGGGGAGCGCCGTTTTTCTGTGAAGATTTTTCGCTGTGGCAGTGCCTTGATTTACCGGTTGCGAAGGACCATCGAGAATTTTTTTAAGTTGCCTGAGATGTGCTGAAGGAGCGCAGAGGATGAAGAGTAAATGTAGTATGGCAGACGATGCTTTCCGCTCTACTTGTTGCTGAGAACTGAAAATTAGGTAACACCTAAAGAGTCTCTGTAGAATTTATGATCCAGGGAAGCTAAATATGTGGCAGATTTATAGAAGCAAGTTGTTCAGGATTAGAGACCGCTAAAGGAACGAGAACCATCTAATATATAGACAGGAGCATTGGACAAGCCAACAAGTATTATAATTCAGTATCGTTATATTGCTATGATTTGAAAGATTCGTGTTCCTGTGTGTTATTTTATAACTGATTGGTATGTAGAAGTGTCATGGATTAGGTGGATATCTTGGCTTAATTATCTATGCTTGCTCAACAGATCTAAAAAATAAAGATGATGGTAATGTGTTTAAGAAATCCCTACACATACGTTTCGACCGTCACGATCCAGACGACGGTGTGAATGAAGACACTTGGAGAGGATGGAAATACGAAAGGGGCCAACTCGAATTCTTAAAATCGAGAAGAAGAAATTTTTCTTTACAGTCAATCGTGGGAAGGAGTGGGAAACAAAAAAAATTACATGGGATGACGAATTTGGTAACTGTATTCACATGGGTTACTGTATTGTGTGTTGAGTACAAATGAGATCAGTCTCTTTGTATACAAATACGTTACTCGTTTGGTTGTCTTCTGTTGTACCTTCTGTGCTTCAGAGCTAACCTCTGCTTCACATACCTCCAGGTTAGTCAGCTACTGATTACTGTGGATTCATATACTGCCGGCAAGTCTACAGTAAACCAGATGTGACCACTGAAAGAGGAAATCTAGTACTGAACTGGGAAAAAAGGATTGGTAGTGACTCGATAATGATAGTCTAGGAGTGTATGTTGAGGCATAGTGTGTATTAGACAAACAGTATTTCCTGTATAAAGAGTTGCATTTTCTTAATGTTGTAAGGGTACACACATCGATCCATTCCCGGACGTATCGGATCTACCTTAAGCGTCTTAGCGGGTTAGCGTCATTGATGGGGAAGCCCAGTTGTAGCAGAAGGGTATAGCTGGGCGCCAACCGTTCTATTCAGCACGGAAGTTGTTGAGTCTAACCGATCTAGTCTACAGGGCAGGTCTCGAATGGGCCTGAAGAATATTTGAGAGTCCCTTCTGCAACTTCTTAACCAGAGGACCTCGAGTGTGTGCGCGCTACGTGACAGGAAATGAAGACATTAATTTGTGGAATTGAAATTATTTAGTTAGGAGTTAACTTCAAATTACCAACGACCACAAGGGTCTTGGCTGGCTCTGAGCACTATGGGACTTAACATCTATGGTCATCAGTCCCCTAGAACTTAGAACTACTTAAACCTAACTAACCTAAGGACATCACACAACACCCAATCATCACGAGGCACAGAAAATCCCTGACCCTGCCGGGAATCGAACCCGGGAACCCGGGCGTGGGAAGCGAGAACGCTGCCGCACGACCACGAGCTGCGGACACAAGGGGCTTAATAGCAATGGCAAACTCGAGTCAAAAAGTGTTAAGTACATCAAAGCGTTTGTAGAGCGAGCGTGATTATGCACATAGGAATAATCTTGATTGTGATTAAAGGACAATAAACAGAATGCTGCATAATCAGTGTGAACTTCATTTTACTGGTCACATTAATGATAGTATTTTAAGGATTGTAGAGAGGTCAGGCGTCAGCAGGCACACGGGTAAGAACTTCGTCGAAATGGCGCATGTACCTTAGGAGTAATATCGCCCTCCATGCTCTCATAACCCTCAAATCTGATTGCCTGTTATAACTGAGACAGTCAAAACATGAGAGTCAGCGCACAGGAAACAGCAGTACCAGGAAGCGCCGAATGTAGGAGTTGCAAGTTGCTTTAAGCCATTAACCGAAAAAAAATTAACGACAGTAGAAAAATAGTCTACCAGTACCGCAGTGTGCGACAATGATAGTTGCGGCAATAAGCTAAATATTGTACTCAGAATTACTTGTGACAAAGTGGTATTCACTAATTTTAAGTAAGGTATGTATCAGTTGTGAACGAATGTAAGATGAATGTAGGTAAAACGGAACAATCGTTATAGGAGTGAAATTATACAGGTCAGATGGGATATATCCGTCCTATAACTTGACAACATTCAGCTATGAGAACTGCATGCGGCAAGAAAGCAGCGGATATCTGACCACATCCTGAAAGGAGGGCGCGGGAGACATGAGCATACCCATAATCGTAAAGCAGGAAATCGCAGCGGCAAGCACAGCTATGACGCGTTTGTAGTAACACCTGTAACAAGGTGAGGAAATTGATTGGATTTCAACAAAATTATGGAAATATTTACATCAGCTATCAAAGACATGAAAACAGAAATAACTTGTCAAATGATAGGCAGCAAAGAGAATAGACGAAATGTTCCACAAATTAAAAATAGATCTAAAAGAAGTAAGGCGTAGTATTGAAGAAAAGACCATGGGGATAGCGAAGATAATTAAAGAACAAAATTTAAAATACCTAAAATCAGGAACAAAAAGCTAAAGATGAGTTGCAGAACGTGGGTGAGGTAGAACAAGAAGCAGACCATATAAAACAGATAGTGGGAAAACATATTCATCTGAAGAAACTTAAGGAAAACTCATCCACGAAAGAAGTGGCTTATAAGACGCTTGCTCGCCCAATTTTTAAGTATTGTTTATCTATCTGGGATCCCTATCTGGTAGGACTGATAGAGGAGATAGACAAGATCCAACGAAGAGCGGTGAGTTTCGTCAAGGGATCTTCTAGCTGGCGAGAGAGCTAAACAAACTCCACTGGCAGACGTTACAAGAGAGGCGCTGTGCATCATGGAGAGATTACCTATAGAAATTTTGGGACAGCACTTTTCAGATTCAGACGACATTTTACTTCCCCCCCCCCCCCCCCCCCCCCGCCATACATAATTCCCGTATTGACCACGAGGAGAAAATTCGAGAAATTAAAGCCAATACAGATGTTTACTGACAATCAGTCTTCCGAGGCACTATTCGCGAGTGGAACAGGATTGGAGGAATCAGATAGTGGTACCGAAAGTACCCTCCGCCGCACACCATTGGGTGGCTTGTGGAGTATGATGTAGATGTGGATGTAGACAGCGTAACCTAGGTGATACAGGACGTACGACAACTAGTGCAAAATACTTGGAAGAGAGAAGAACAAATACTAGAGGGTGAATTATAGCCCTCGATTTATATTAAAAAGAATACGGTAAAAAATGCTAGAATCGACCGGCCGGTAGAACTTGTGCGTAGCAGCAACATTAAAAATATTCCATCGAAAGAGAGCGCATTATTAGAAAGGCTGAAAAGTACAAGAATTTCCGTCCAAAGTACACAGTTTTCAAACGGGAACAGCAACAGTAATACTAGAAATGACAACAGAAACAAGAACCACTAATCGAAAGCGATGTATGTCACCCCTAATAGGCAAGAGTGAAGAAACAGTGACAAAAAAGTAAGTTAGGGTTAGGGTAGCTGCACTGAAAAAGAGTGCCAGACACGCTAAACAAGAAATTCGACACAGGCTGACAGAAAAGGAGATAGTGACTGTGGTGAACGTCATTACGGATGCAACAGCGAAACGAAAATAGTAGAAGAGCGGAGAACGGTAAGAAGCAGAGAGGTAGAGAATGGCCACGCACCAGCCAGCAGATCAGAGGGCAAGGGGTCGCCCGATAGTGTGGAGATACGAAATCTACTGCCGGCCAATCAGTAGCTAGTGGCACGGAAGTAGTGTGCGATTAGTACGAAGAAAAGTGTAATATGGAAAACAACAATGTTGATCAGAGGTATTAAGTGTATTTAAAGAATAAGGCAGTAATTATACGATTATTAAGGTTACAATATGGACGAACGATAAAATTAGTAATCGATTCTGGAGGTCGGCTTTACGTCGAAGCTGGTAACTTCTATAAGAAAGTACTAACGAAAAGAATAGAAATACAGATTGTTCTAGTTAGTGGATTTAAAGAGAAAATGGCGGTGTGGAGAAGTACAAGAAACGTAGAAACTTGGAGAGGGGTTGCAAGTCTTGTGTCACAAGCACTTAGAAACGTAATTCGTTACGTGATCACTTGCCTCATTTGCAAATTTTAAGAGAAATATACCTCATGAATATCATCGTTACGTATTTATATAAAAACAGTGGTAATACTGACTCAATTTTACGAAGAATTGTTAGGAAAAATTACGAAGAAACGAGAGGAAATGAAATTAAGTTTTGAGAAGAAATGAGTCGAATTTGTGCAATGTAGGACGATACATAGCAAATATGTTTTATCGAAGGCAACCAGTAACTTTACGTGCAATGACGAACACCAATTGAGACAACGGAATTTCGATCTACGTAGAAGAATCAAAAGAAGGTGAACTTTCAGAGATCAGATGTGACATAAAAAAGTGATTTTAGAACTCTGTAAAAGAAGGACGTAGGAAGACTAGCAAGTTTTATAAGGAGTTTAAGCAGATAACTGGGAGTCATAAGAGAACCAAGGAGTACCGAGTAAAACGAAACATCGTAAGCTTATTATATACCTAGACATTCACTACAAGAAGCAATGAAAGACGTACAGGAAGAAAGGACGACGCATAATAAGATGCAGGAATGGAAACAGATGACAAGAAAATATGATGCAAATACGGGATGAACGTTAACAAAACCGACAAACAGCCGGGGCGCATTCCTGACTGGAAATGGAAAAAGGGTCCTATGCACACGTGTCCCCAAATTCATCGTTGCCTCGAACCTGACGAATGAAAGTTCCTCTGACCACGTCCCGTGTGTTCCTCCTGTGTTGCAGGCTATTTGATTGTTGCGGCATACTGTAAGCAGCAGAATGGTCCGGTATTCATGTCGGAAACAAGCCGAGATGGTGCTCGCGTACATTGAAGCACATGGAAACGGACGAGAGGCAGCACGGCAATACCAAAACGGGTACCCTCACAGACACCAACCATAAAAAATAAGGAATTTCACCGCAGAATCGGAGAGGAAAGGAATATGAGGAAAGCACTGACAAGGAGGGACAGGATGATAGGGCATCAGTTCAGACATGTGTTGAGACTTCCATGGTACTGGAAGGAGCTGTGGATGGCATAAACTGTACAGGAAGATAAGGAGTGGAATGTTGTTGTTGTTGTTGTTGTCTTCAGTCCTGAGACTGGTTTGATGCAGCTCTCCATGCTACTCTATCCTGTGCAAGCTGCTTCATCTCCCAGTACCTACTGCAACCTACATCCTTCTGAATCTGCTTAATGTATTCATCTCTTGGTCTTCCTCTACGATTTTTACCCTCCACGCTGCCCTCCAATGCTAAATTTGTGATCCCTTGATGCCTCAAAACATGTCCTACCAACCGATCCCTTCTTCTAGTCAGGTTGTGCCACAAACTTCTCTTCTCCCCAATCCTATTCAATACCACCTCATTAGTTACGTGATCTACCCATCTAATCTTCAGCATTCTTCTGTAGCATCACATTTCGAAAGCTTCTATTCTCTTCTTCTCCAAACTAGTTATCGTCCATGTTTCACTTCCATACATGGCTACACTCCAAACAAATACTTTCATAAACGACTTCCTGATACATAAAGCTATATTCGATGTTAACAAATTTCTCTTCTTGAGAAACGCTTTCCTTGCCATTGCCAGTCTACATTTTATATCCTCTCTACTTCGACCATCTTCAGTTATTTTACTTCCTAAATAGCAAAACTCCTTTACAACTTTAAGTGTCTCATTTCCTAATCCAATTCCCTCAGCATCACCCGATTTAATTTGACTACATTCCATTATCCTCGTTTTGCTTTTGTTGATGTTCATCTTATATCCTCTTTTCAAGACACTGTCCATTCCGTTCAACTGCTCTTCCAAGTCCTTTGCCGTCTCTGACAGAATTACAATGTCATCGGCGAACCTCAAAGTTTTTATTTCTTCTCCATGAATTTTAATACCTACTCCAAATTTTTCTTTTGTTTCCTTTACTGCTTGCTCAATATACAGATTGAATAACATCGGGGAGAGGCTACAACCCTGCCTCACTCCTTTCCCAACCACTGCTTCCCTTTCATGCCCCTCGACTATTGTGACTGCCATCTGGTTTCTGTACAAATTGTAAATAGTCTTTCGCTCCCTGTATTTTACCCCTGTCACCTTCAGAATTTGAAAGAGAGTATTCCAGTCAACATTGTCAAAAGCTTTCTCTAAGTCTACAAATGCTAGAAACGTAGGTTTGCCTTTTCTTAATCTTCCTTCTAAGGTCAGTATTGCCTCACGTGTTCCAACATTTCGACGGAATCCAAACTGATCCTCCCCGAGGTCCGCATCTACCAGTTTTTCCCTTCGTCTGTAAAGAATTCGCGTTAGTATTTTGCAGCTGTGACTTATTAAACTGATAGTTCGGTAATTTTCACGTCTGTCAGCACCTGCTTTCTTTGAGATTGGAGTTAATATATTCTTCTTGAAGTCTGAGGGTATTTCACCTGTCTCATACATCTTGCTCACCAGCTGGTAGAGTTTTGTCATGACTGGCTCTCCCAAGGCCATCAATAGTTCTAATGGAATGTTGTCTACTCCGGGGCCTTGTTTCGACTCAGGTCTTTCAGTGCTCTGTCAAACTCTTCACGCAGTATCTTACCTCCCACTTCGTCTTCATCTACATCCTCTTCCATTTCCATAATATTGTCCTCAAGTACATCGCCCTTGTATAAACCTTCTATATACTCCTTCCACCTTTCTGCCTTCCCTTCTTTGCTTAGAACTGGATTGCCATCTGAGCTCTTGATATTCATACACGTGGTTCTCTTCTCTCCAAAGGTCTCTTTAATTTTCCTGTAGGCAGTATCTATCTTACCCCTAGTGAGATAAGCTTCTACATCCTTACATTTGTCCTCTAGCCATCCCTGCTTAGCCATTTTGCGCTTCCTGTCGATCTCATTTTTGAGATGTTTGTATTCCTTTTTGCCTGCTTGATTTACTGTATTTTTATATTTTCTCCTTTCATCAATTAAATTCAATATTTCTTCTGTTACCCAAGGATTTCTAGCAACCCTCGTCTTTGTACCTACTTTATCCTCTGCTGCCTTCACTACTTCATCCCTCAGAGCTACCCATTCTTCTTCAACTGTGTTTCTTTCCCCCATTGCTGCCAATTGTTCCCTTATGCTCTCCTTGAAACTCTGTACAACCTCTGGTTCTTTCAGCTTATCCAGACCCCATGTCCTTAAATTCCCACCTTTTTACAGTTTCTTCAGTTTTAACCTACAGGTCATAACCAATAGATTGTGGTCAGAGTCCACATCTGCCCCTGGAAATGTCCTACAATTTAAAACCTGATTCCTAAATCTCTGTCTTACCATTATATAATCTATCTGATACCTTTTAGTATATCCAGGATTCTTCCATGTATACAACCTTCTTTTACGATTCTTGAACCAAGTGTTAGCTATGATTAAGTTATGCTCTGTGGAAAATTCTACTATACGGCTTCCTCTTTCATTTCATATCCCCAATCCATAATCACCTACTATGTTTCCTTCTCTCCCTTGTCCTACTGACGAATTCCAGTCACCCATGACTATTAAATTTTCGTCTCCCTTCACTACCTGAATAATTTCTTTTATCTCATCATACATTTCATCAATTTCTTCATCATCTGCAGAGCTAGTTGGCATATAAACTTGTACTACTGTCGTAGGCATGGGCTTTGTGTCTATCTTGGCCACAATAATGCGTTCACTATGCTGTTTGTAGTAGCTTACCCACATTCCTATTTTCCTATTCATTATTAAACCTACTCCTGCATTACCCCTATTTGATTTTGTATTTATATCCCTGTATTCACCTGACCAAAAGTCTTGTTCCTCCTGCCACCGAACTTCACTAATTCACACTATATCTAACTTTAACCTATCCATTTCCCTTTTTAAATTTTCTAACCTACCTGCCCGATTAAGGGATCTGAGATTCCACGCTCCGATCTGTAGAATGCCAGTTTTCTTTCTCCTGATAACGACGTCCTCCTGAGTAGTCCCCGCCCGGAGATCCGAATGGGGGACTATTTTACCTCCGGAATATTTTACCCAAGAGGACATCATCGTTTAAGCATGCAGTAAAGCTGCATATCCTCGGGATAAATTACGGCTGTAGTTTCCCCTTGCTTTCAGCCGTTCGCAGTACCAGCACAGCTAGACCGTTTCGGTTAGTGTTACAAGGCCAGATCAGTCAATCATCCAGACAGTTACCCCTGCAACTACTGAAAAGGCTGCTGCCCCTCTTCAGGAACCACATGTTTGTTGGCCTCTCAACAGATACCCCTCCGTTGTGGTTGCACCTACGGTACGGCCATCTGTATCGCTGAGGCACGCAAGCCTCCCCACCAACGGCAAGGTCCATGGTTCATGGGGGGGAAGGTGTGGAATATATCCAGCAAATAATTGACGACGTAGGTTGCAAGTGCTCCTTTGAGATGAAGAGGTTGGAGCAGCAGAACTATTCGTGGCTGGCAGCATCAAACCAGTCAGTAGACTATTTACTCAAAAATAATAATCAATACATAAATAAATAAAAATATAAAAAAATATAAAAGAAGGGGTGGATGAATGCGATGTGTATGCTCTTTTAAGGTACTAACATTCTGACCACTAATGTGGAAACAAGCGTACCACTGTAATCCTTGATTACATTTCTATTTCTGGAATATATTCATTACAATTTGGGCTCTTTTTTTTCTTAATAAATAAATTATGAATAATCCGCCGCGACTGCGAAAATTCCCGGTGTTTACCCAGGTTTTAACGTGGATAACCACGCCTTCTTCAGAACAAAATAAAAAACAGCTTGCCTAAATGGGCATAGTCAATTTCTAAAATGAACACCCACAACGGCAGGTCCCTATAAAATTTATTAACATTACACGGTACATCCGTACCAAGTCCATAACACTACTTAACTGTGTGTGCTGCCTCGCCCCAGCCAATGTGCGATGGGTCACAGGCTCTCCACTTCAGCGGATATGCCGGCGGATCTGCAATATATTTTATGCAATGATAAACTAATATGGCTCGCGTTTTAAAGTTTTGTGAATTGTCACACGTTTTTAACAAGATTTTGGGGAGATGTTTTTAATGTGTCAATAGGGTGGCTGCCTCAACAAAGTTTTTTTTGTAAGTGGTCAGCCAGTCACATTTCCCTGTGCTGTTCTTTTAGCTCTTCTGTGTTCTGTTTTCCCACTGTTTAATTTCTTGATTAGCTATCTTGCCTCCTCATTAGTTTTAGTGCATGTGGGAGTGCCTGTGCGATAGAGTATTTGTGTGGTCATTTCGTGTGCATGCGTGTACGACAGTTTTCGTTCTTATCCACATTCTTTTATTTTAATCGTTGTTATGGGGCTGAAAATGTCGTCGTTGGGCGCCCATAAGATCCCAAAACCACACACATACAAAGCATCCATGAGAAACAAGTGATCGCAGGTCAACGAAAGTTTCTGCAAACTTTGGTACGGGTATGCGGAAGAGAAACAACGAATAAACTGCTGAAGGAAACGCATTTTAATTTCCACATTATAGTGTAACGTTTGCTAGTTGCAGCACACCATGTTTACGTGCCAGGTTACAAACGTCGCTCAGTGTGACGACAGTGTGCATCGACGACAGCCCGGAAGCTTTGTAAGTAGGCTGTTTAGGTTTTTATGTTGGTAACGCCACGTAGCGCTCTATATCAAAATCACTGTCCTAGTCACAAAGCCAAAGCGATGTTCTACTCTGGCCGAAGAATAAGCTATGTCATAGACAACTATCAAAAATAACAGTATATACACTCACTTATGAAACCTCCACTTAGAAAAATTAATGAATTACTGTGCTGATAAACCTCTTACATTATTTGCTTTTCAAACAGCTGAGAAGAACTGAGCGTACTCAGGCATTTCGCTCTTTACCTATTCTGATCAACACTAAACTGCCACCAACGCAATCTGTCTTTCAATAATCCCTACAAAAGAATGGTCCTGACTAAGATTAACCTGTACCTTTCACAGATCACTTACCTTACAAAAACCTTCGTTACTCGAACTACTGCAATACAGCGAGCGCCACTACTGCCAGCTGCATAAAAGATTCAAACTGCTGAAGGCATTAACTGCTGATAGGCATAGTTAGCAAATGAAAGATTTTGATAGAGAAAAAACAATGTATTTACCCTAATAGTGTTCAAAAGTCATAATATATATAGCAGTTCATGACATCCAGTCTTACAAATTTACTGTCTCTGATGGACACACCTCCAGATCATCCGCTCTCAAAACTCCGCCATTTCTCTCCCCACATCCACCACTGCTGGCGGCTCACCAACTGCGCAACGCTATGCGCTGTTAACAAGCAACTGCCCAACACTACAATAGCGTATACTCCAACAATGCAAACCAAGCACAGCCTTCACACAGCACAGTCAGTGATTTTCATATAGAGAGCTACATGGCGTTACCAACATAAAAACCTAAAAAGCCCATTTACAGCTTGTACGGATACCATTTCACAGTTGTTGGCAGTACTTTTCGAACGGTGGATCACGAAGTGTTCAGCTGTCGTGGTGCAGCTCGAGCACTGCTTGGAGATCGCACATTGCGTCCAGAATTCTCTGCCATGGTATCAGTTACTTCTTCAACAGTTTTTGGCGCAGTTGGCCGTCGGCCCCTCCCAGGAGCAATTTCCATACCGGCAGAAATTCTAGATCATATTCTTCAATGCCTGTCCGGATAATGAACCTTTCGTGCTTCTTTAAGGCATCGATAATCGCGAAGAGCAGCAGCACAATTGCTGGTGTTTTATCAAAACATCTTACGATTACAGCCCTGCTCACCTTGTCCAGATCCACGTTGACTGCCTAGAAGTGCAGTGCACACTGATGCTTATGTTTCAACCCTAAGCCGCCGTACCGGTACAGGAGCCTAACAGCTAGTAATGACACTAACTCTACAAACAAAGCAAATCTGAACATCGCTCCTATAAAGTTGGATACCCGTCCACTAAACAGTTTTCTGTCTACTCTGCGTATTTAGAGTCCCGCTTGATCTTTAAAGAGAGGATCGTGTGTGTGTGTGTGTGTGTGTGTGTGTGTGTGTGTGTGTGTGCGGCACGCGATCGACATTAAAAAACATTAATTTTTGGAACTAAAATTATTTACAGAGTCAGGGTATGGGAATAAACCGAGTGTTGTCAAATCAGTGGGAGCTTCACTTAACCTGCTCGTATTAATTATACTAGTTTGGTGGGATAGTTGATTATGATTACTGGAGCTTTAGATACGCTGTGTGTCAGCAGGCAAGCAGTTAAGAACTTTCTTAAACTCGCACGTCTTGTAATCGTCTTCTCCAACTACCGTTTACAAATCAGACAGCCAAAATACGGGAGTTAGCCAAACAAGAGGAGCAACTTTCAGTGTAGATAACACGACAAGAAATGTGTGCGTATAGGTACAAGGCGCAACAAGTATCTAGTTTTTTTAATACATGCGAATGACGTTACAGACGTTGATTAGAGCATATTTTCCATTCTCCCTCTCTTCTGCAATCTAGGTGACATTACTGGTCTTCTTATGCAGATTATAATGAAAACTGTGTAGCAACCTCCAAATTCCCTAAAAAAAGATAAAATAGTCTTTGAAATGATAGCACAAATGTAATCAGAAGTTTTTAATGGCAGCTTGAACGAACCACAGGGTATCCCCTTTTGTCGCGGATGTTTATCTAAGCATCTGCCACCAGCAGTGGATTGCGGGCCAGCTGCCCAGTCCCGGCGGTGATGTGTTCACCAGAGGCACCCTTATAAGAGATCACTGGCCGAGCGAGCCACTGCGAGGATCCACTTTTACGTTTTTGTAGGCAACAAAAAGTGTCTCTAGGTACACCTGCCGTCTTTCGAAGTGGAGCAAAATCCTACTGGTTCACCACGCAGATTGACTGTCACTGCAGCGCAGTCAGCATGAGAAAGGGTTGGTTAGTTACATGCTGCATGCATCATTTGAATAATTTTTTTACCGAAATGATGCGGAACGAGTTAGTTCTCAGCATATGTATACAGGTTATACATCACGAAAACCTTCACGTTCGATAATGTTCCTGGGTGCATTACGTGTTCTCTCAGCATAAGAAAGCGAGTCTAGCATCGTCGAACATGACAGATTTTGTGTTCCAGGTGGTATGGTGTGGGGAGACGCAATGTTGCATGCATGTACAGATCTCAGAATCTTTGAACACGGCACACTGACCGAGCAAAGCATTCCTTCCCCATTTGTGTCTTTTCAGGAATGCATTCGACCCTGAGTTCATTTTTATGAATGACAATACCACACTGCATCGAACGGCATTGGTGCAGGAGCTCTCGGACCCAGAGGATATTCGGTTAATGGAGTGGCCTGCCATTCCCCCCATTTAAAGACCCTCGAGCACGTGTGTGATGCGTTGGGGAGACTATTTCAGCACGTCCACACTCACCGAAGACCATGCAACACTTGCAAATCGCGTTTCTGGCGGAATGGAACAGTCTACCACAAGAATTCCTTACTAACCTTGCGGGCAGCATTGGAGTACGTTGCAGGAAATGAACTGCCGTGTATGATGATCACACATCCTATGAGGAACAATGTACCTCCTTTTGTAATGTCTTGTCTTTGAGCAAGAGTGTCACCTCCTTTAGTCTCGCTGCGTATTTCTGTCAGTTACTTTTTGTACCTCGCAGGACCACTTCTTTCTATGTGTGGTCCAGTTTCATCTAGATATGTTACTTGGCAATGACATTGTGCGAAACTCACTTTCGTTCTTAAGTTTCAAACCAATGCATTTGTAGAGAGACGGCTAATTTTTTCTGTTTCCAGTCTGACGGATTCTGCTGATGGCTATGGCCATCAGTAAAATCGCCAATTAAGGTGGACAAACAAATCGGCATCCGGAATCAACCGTTCATCGGTTCTTTGCAGCACCACAGCACGGATCTTGTCTTTACGTCCGCTAAGATAACAACTAGTAATACGCTCACACAGCACTCTGTCACGTGATATACCTTGTTTGTGGATCAACGTCGTGTAAGTGCTGTGTGTACACAGACCAGCAGGACCACATATAAAGGACCTATACTTGAAGTTAATTAGAATTTTTAAATGACACATGCACCTAATATAACCTGTTGTTTGGAAAATGTATATGATCCGAAGAACAACGAAAACCCGGATAAGTGCAGATATAACCGAACCGTTACTGCGTGGTTACCTTTCGTCGATAGCGATCGAAACAAATTTTGACAAAAAACGCAAAAACAAAGGAATAGATAATGCAATTTGGACCACTTAAACTGAATGTCATAATTTTAGATTTCAAATCATTTAAGAACGGTTGTCATTAATTGTTAAACGTTACTGCATCATTGTTTATTGACTGTAATTACGAACTAATCACGGAACTGTAATCAGGCGTCTGGAACCACTCGACGGCTACGGTCGCAGGTTCGAATCCTGCCTCGGGCATGGATGTGTGTGATGTCCTTAGGTTAGTTAGGTTTAAGTAGTTCTAAGTTCTAGGGGACTGATGACCTCAGAGCCATTTGAAACATTTTGTAATCAGGCGTGAACGGAACCAAAAGCAATGACTGGAGCTCAGATGTAAAAACACGGTTAATACCGTGATTTAAACTAAATAAAAAAATCAGCAGGACAAATTGTACTTAACACATAGGCGTCAAAGTTAATAGTTTGCAAAACAGTTCACGTAATGAACAGGTTTGTGTTACTCACTTTAATGCTGTTACAGATTTTAGTAATTCAGATTTTCATAAAAAGCTGTTTTCTGTTATAGTAAGTTATTTCTGGATTATAATGTTTCATTTAGCGAAGAATAAGTAATTTTACACTAGACTGTTACGTAATTTGCAACCGCGAGTAGAATTTGCAATGCACACAAAAAAGTGAAATGTATTATTCTGCAGAAATATTTTGTCAATACTCATTTAAATTATGCTTTTACTCTTTTACTGTTAGGCATTACTCTTTCACTAGTTGTTCTACGGAGCAACAAAATTCACTGCTGTTAACTGGAAGTTTTGGATAGTTCTCAATTTCCTAAACTGCATTTCTTAATTTTAGTTATCTAAATGAAATAAGCTCGACACTTGCAGTATTTTCCTATTCTTTCACTAGTGGTATTCTCGGATTTAGTAATGGTTATAGGATAGGACCCTATCAGGTAAAAGACTGCGGTAAAGGTTATTTACACCATAACAGCTGCAGCACTAAACACTTCGTTATTCAATCAAGGTAAACTACACTGAGCTGGTAAAAGTCGTGGGCCATCGATATGCACATACATACATGTTCGTATAACGCGTATGCAAGGTATAAAGGGTCAGTGCATTGCCGGATATGTCATTTGTTGTCAGGCGATTCAAGTGAAAAGCTGTCTGTCGTGATTATTGCCTCACGATGGGAATTAACAGACTTTCAAAGCAGAATTGTAGTTGGAGATGGACGCTAGGAACATCCCATTTCGGAAATCATTAAGGAATTTTTATATTCCGAGATATACAGTGTGAAGTATGTGCGACAATACCAAATATTAGGCATCTCCGCTCACCACAGACGGCCCAGCGTCCGACAGTTTCACTTAATGACCGACAGTACCGGCGTTTGCGTAGACTTGTCAGTGCTTACAGACATGCAGCACCGCGTGAAATGACCTCAGTAACCAATGTGGGACCTACGACAAACGTATCCACTACGAGAGTATGGCGAAATGTGACTTTAATGGGCTAGGGCAGCAGACGACGGACGCGAGAGCCTTTGCACGACATTGCCTGCAGCGCCTCTTCCGGGCTCGTGACTATACGGGTTTGATCCTTTACGACAAGCAAACCGTGTCCTCGTCAGATGACTCCAAATTTCAGTTGGTAAGAGCTGATGGCAGGGTTCGAGTGTGGCGCAGACCTCCCGAAGCCATGGACCCAAGCTGTCAACAAAGCAATGTGCAAGGTTATGGTAGCTCCATAATGCCGTCGTCCATATTTACATCGAATTGACTGGGTCCCCCGGTCGAACTGAACCCATCATTGACTGGTGTCGGTTGCTTGGAGACGTTTTACACACATTGACGTTCCCAATGAACGATGTAATGTGTATAGATCAAAACGCGGCACGTCACCAGGCAACTATTGTTCACAATTAGTTTGAAGAACATTCTGGACAGTTCAAGTGAATATTTGGCCACTCAGATCGCCCGACGCGAATTGCATCGAACATTTATTGGACATAATCGAGAGGTCAGTTTGTGCACAAAATCTTGCACCAAAAACATTTTCGCAATTACTGATGTCTACAGAGCACGATATTTCTGAGGGGGACTCCCAACAAATTGCCTGTTGAGTTGCTGCATTTTGCCGGGAGAAAGGCGGTCCGAAGCGGTATTAGGGGATATACCATGACTTTTGTCACCTCGTTTTACTACGCTGGTTAGCCTTGGACAATCTAAACGTTATCGTACTTTCATGGGTCGCTGCTGATGCGAGTTAAGGCAATATTCGACGACAATGTATGTCAACAGGGTTTTTTATCCTCGCTTTCTATAACAGATTTGTGCCCACCATACGCTTCTTGAATATGAATTCCTTTTGATGACAAGAGGCTGGCCCATTTACAGCCACATAATATTCCTAGCCATATATTAAAAGTCTTGCACTGTATTGTCTACAAGCCCGGACACTTCATCCTCTCCGCCGACAACGTCTTGCCCGACTATTTACTTGAAGCTTACTCTTAGGCTCTATACAACACCAAACTTCCCTGACTGGGCCAGGGTTTTTACTGCATCACAATTACAATATTCTATTATTATTTATTCGAATTAATTCTTCGACATTTAACTATATGGCAACTTTAATAAACTAATTAAAGGTATAGATGACATAAATCAAGTGGCAGTTACATTATGGTTAGAGAATTAATTATGGAAAAAAACCAAATAGGCACTGTGTTTTAGTGTTACATACTGTCCTCGATTGGCATGATGTACTGCCTGCACAACTCCGCAGTCCCCATTATGTTGAAATTACTGCTTATCAAAGCTAGTATCACTGGCCTTGAACAGTTGTTTAGATCACTTATTTCCTGCAGTAAAAGTTGGCATCGACTCTGGGTCCTTAATCTCCTCAATCAGCTCCTCGACCACCAGAGAGCTGCTCATATCATTACACTGTCGGGCTTTAATACCTTATGGGTTCCGGATGTGTGTGTAACACTGGGATGTGGACTCTTGCAATTAATTCCGTCGTCCTTTGCCAGATATCTGTATATGTGTTGGAAGACCAAACTTTCTCGCCTGTCTGCAGAGGTCTGTCGGTTTCAAGATTTTCGTCGGCGCGTTGTTCAGGCAGAGAATCACGCGAACCATCAATTGCGATGTTCGGATCGTGGTAGTATGCTGTTCCGGAGTGCCCAAGTCCAACCTTTTGAAATGCGATAGCTACTTCAATCCTAGCCAGCCTAAAGTCGATCTCACTGTAGGTTTACTAACAGGGAAGAGTTGAATAACATTAATTTAGGTTCCCGTGGTTCTCCCAAATGATTTAAAGAGATATCAGATTGGTATTTCATACATTCTCAATTCACCCGTTCCCCATTTCCCACGGTTTAAAGTACTGCTTCTTCTTCAGACACAGAAGTGAAAGTAATGAATAGCATGCATAAATTACTCCTTGAAATAAACGTAATTAATGACAAGGAAACTTGGGATTCTTCAATTCAGCTATGATTCTTCCATCCTTTATAGCGTACTCAGTTTCACGATGCCTGTGAAAGATTACGGAGAAGGAACCGATAGTTAGCGGCTGACATACCGCCTAATCGAAGAGTTACGCCAGCGTCGGTGTTGTTTTGGACGCGCCGGTCGGTCGCGCGGCCCCACACAGTCTCGCTTCGCAGAGTGGAAGCGGCTGTGACGTCAGACGCACGACCTCGCCCGCCAGGAATCCCTGTTCTCCAGCCGCTGCGCACTGGAGGGTCTCGGCTTGCAGCGTCACGTTTTTATATGAGGCCGCTTGACGAGGTAATGAGTCCACATTAATCCTGCATCAGCATAATTGTCCAGTCTCACGGCAGATGTTGCAGGATGAGGTCACGTTCTCACTGCCACCTCAACCATATTCTTCATACTCCCTCTAGTTAGCTGGCTTGTTACGCTTTACTACCATAAATTTGTACAGTTCACTTCAACACTACCTACAATCCATATTTCGACAGTCAGCCGCTGAATGCACACACGCCGTTCATACTTTTGGTTACCAGACCAACAAAAAATGTTGGTCGCAAAGTTCCTCGATAATTTGACTCAATACAATTTCTGTGACGATTACATTAATTTACGCAGAAATATGAGGTGTTCCCGTCAGGAATTTTTGCTGCTACGTCATCTGACAGCCAAGTATACCGTTTGTTTATTCTATAAACCGATTTCGCTCTATGATCATTTTCGGATTATAAAAGTACCAAACAACTGAGCATCCTCTACGTACAACCCTTCATCATGAGACTGAAATACAGGACAGGAAATCTAATCATTTAACCCAGTCTTCACTACTCATTCTCAAAACCAAATGACTGATTCGACAGCCAAATGGCGAAAGCCGTGCTGCAACAGTGCCTTAGTCAACCTGAAATTATTTGTGCTACGCAGATGAAACGGGGGCTTCTAATGTCAGGACAAAAGGCATCTGTAACGTTCAAAATGCAGTAGAAACAAACATTATGCAGACAAACACTACACCACTCGGATACGACTGAAAGGCCGAAACGTTTTTTAACGTGTGTAAAGCTACATTTCTTTAAGTAATATACATCTAATTAAATCTCTGTGGCCAAGCCTTGGTCTCTGTCTACAATTTTTGCCTTCCAAACTTCCTTCTGTCACCAAATTCAGCATACCTTAAGTTCTTATCGATATCTTTTGCTAGTGTGCACGCAGAATCCATCAACGAATGGAAGAACTCAATGAGCCAAATTGAAACTACCCCTGAAAATGTGTCGTAATGAAGCATCCCGTAGCGAAAGAGGTCAAACATGAGATGTTTCGGTATGACAGAAGATGTTTAAATTTTCAGCCTTAAATGTAGGTAACTGTGCCTAATATTACGTGTCATTGAGATCTAGATTTCTGCTGCTACGGTCGCCGGTTCGAATCCTGCCTCGGTCATGGATGTGTGTGATGTCAGGTTCAAGTAGTTCTATGTCTAGGGGACTGATGACCTCACATGTTAAGCCCCATAGTGCTTAGAGCCATTTGAACCATTTTGAACCTAGATTTCATGTTGGAACGTTATGCAGTTTATAGTATGTGTTTCACTGTAATTCAGAGCTTCTTCTTGCAAAATGGTCGTAAGATACGAACTACTCTTTGCGACCCAAATTAATTTGACAGTCGAAAACCGAAAAGGTTGTCTTTCAAAATTATTTTGATGTACCGGTATACTGGTGGACAGAATGTTTTTGGATACAATAGGAGCTCTTGTTATGGATTAACTGAAAAAGGATAAAGTGATAATAGATATCATGTACACTATCTGCATCAGAAATTACTCTAGAAACGCTCGATGTTGCATCATCCCTTAAAGGTGCATTTATTTTGGGGAAACTGAGAAATTTTAAATTTTGGTACACGCGCTCAATACAACAGAATCTTCACTCTCTAGATTTTAGCTATTCTAAAATCTAAAGAAACCAACGGACCTGTACGAAACTTTCACGCTTTGATAGTTATAAGTAATGATAGTATTTGGAATAAGATTGGTCGTTGGAATTAGGGTACTTCTCGTAATGAAGACAAAACGTCTTTAAAAATGAACCGAACACCGTGTAATAATAACCTTGAATTTATGAGACGTCCTTGTGTATACACTTCCGTGAGTCCAGAAATGCGTTTTGTATTCGTAGTGTTTGTCCGGCTTGTACGTTGAGCAGAGGCTAGAGACTATCCCTACGGCTAGATAACGTATAACTTTAATTCGACAAACATTCCCAGTTACAGTAAGCACACTAGGATGTAGAAGCAAAAGCTAAATCACTATTCAAGGAAACAATGACAAATATGTTTTTCGTTTCGGAAAGTAGTTGTACGACGGCAAAGGAAAGATTGCACCACTGCTGACGGTAATGATCTATGAAAATGATGTATACAAATTATCCAGTTAATAAGTACTTTAAAACAAATCAGATGGTGCGTGTAATAAGATAATATGAAAAGAGAGTCTCTAATTCCTGTTTAATAAGTTAGCTACGTAAAATGTAGGTGTGAAGCTGGGAATGACGCCCTTTTGGCTATCACAGATAAAAGTCTTTTTGGTGTTAAAATTTTACACAAATAGTACGTTTCAGCACAAAATCGTTATTGAATGTCAGAATCTGGTTAGAAAACTTTTCCAGCGGTACCTCATTCATCCCTGTACGATTAGTATATGTTGAGAAAAAGGAACCTTGTTTTGAGAATTGTAGCTGGAAATTGTTCGAGATTTTTGGAAACATCATGGTATCCGTTTACTGGTGACTTACAGAATTCCGAGAAACATATTTGTTTTTATCAGTTGTGTAATTTCCATTTTATTGATGTGATTCCTCCAGCTGCGCTGGTACATGCTGTTTGTGCCTTAAAATGACATTCAGCCTGAGACCACTGGTTTCTTGCGTGGTGTCAATATTCGTGATACAGACTGCTAATAGCTCGTGTTTTAATAGAATATATACTTCCACCGTGAAGGAAACACATCTACAGCGACGTTTTCTTTATACACTATCGGAAATGAAAGTGTTACACCATGAAGCAGCAGTCCGATATTTATCAAAGTGTGTGACGATGTTCATTACACAACGAGAATTAAATGAGTCATCTTTCGCTCCAGTCGGAACTGACGGTCACCAACATGAATGGGTGTCACCACAGACACCAACATACTTTAGTATTCGTTGTGATATGAAAGAAAGCAGCTTCCGAATGTTCACTTGGAGGGTTTCATCCCATACATGTAACGTTCTGTGTCAGTTCATTATTTCCTGGGTGGAGGCTGGTATGAAAATGAACGTCTTCCCATTGCAAGTTAACAATTACCTATGGGTGGCAAATTAAGGGAATGGGTAAGTCAATCAAGAATGCGAATATTCGTCAGTACGTTCTGACTCGAGCTACACTGTAATGTCTTCCATTACCTGCTGGAATATGGAATTTGTACCCTAGTAATGAACGGCAAGACAATAGAGTTTGCCATTCTTCTCACATACTGGCGAACAGTCACCCTCCCTTTATCAATACCCAATTAGTTCTGTTGTCAGAGCCAATAGCTCTCCGGACCATGATTCCAGAAGAGGGTCATGTATCCCGATAATCGCCGACTGATGTTCACATTCACTATGTCGGGCTGTGGACGCAATGCCACTGATCTACCGCACTCGTCGCTGAACACCACAGAACGCCACTTACTGTCACAACTGACTCTGGCTGTATGCAGTGCGAGTCTAGGACATATGCGCAAAAGGCTCAACGCAGCATCCTGTAGGACACACTGACGTACGTCATGAGACAGCTCCCAATATCGCATTGGTGCTCCTTTTGCCCGGCTTACAGCAGCAACTCGGCGTGGACTCAAGTCGTTGGAAGTCCCCTGCAGGAATATCGCCATACTGCCCCTAGAGCCACCCATAATTACGAATGTGTTGCTGGAATAGGGTTTTTTGCATGAACTGATCTCTCGATTACATCCCATAAATGTGCGATGGTATTCATGCCTCACGATCTGAGTGGCCAAAAGAGTTGCTCGAATTTTTCAGAAATTTCTTTAAACTAGTCGCGAGTAACTGTGGCCAGGTGAAAATGAAGTCAGCGAATAGCTACAGATGTTTTCCAAATAGTCTAAAATAACCATTTCCAGTCAATGATCAGCTCTGCTGGACCAGAGGACCCAGTCGATTCCGCACAAAAAACCTCCTATACCATTATGGAGACATCACCAGCTTGCACAGCTGCTTGTTGACAACTTGGGTCCATGGCTACCATCAGTTCTTACTGGCTGAAATAGGAACTCATGAAAGCTGGCCACAGTTTTCGAACCACCTAGGGTCCAGCTGATATGGTCACGAGCCGAGGAGAGGCAATGCAGGTGATGTCGAGCTGTTAGGAAAGGCATTCGTGTCAGTCGACTGCTACCATAGCCAATTAACACCTCCTAACGGATACGTTCGTTGAATGTCCCAAATTCATATCTGAGGTTATTTCACGCAGTGTTGCCAGTTTGTTACCAGTGACAACTCTACGCAAACGCCGATGCCTTAGGTCGTTAAGTGAAGGCCGGCGGCCACTGTGTTGTCCTTTGTCTGAAATTTGGTATTGTAGCCAAGCTCTTGCCACTGTGGATTCTGGAACACTGAATTCGCTAATGATTTCTGAAATGGCATATCCCATGTGTCTAGCTTCAACTATATGCCACGTTCAAAGCTGTTAATTCCCGTCGAGCGGCCATAATCACGTCGGAAACATTTTCCCATGAATCACATGAGTACAACTAGCTCCTCTATAGCATAGCTCTTTAATACCTCGTGTACGCGAATTACCGTCACGTGTTTATGTTCATGTCCCTATCATGACTCCCATCTCCTCAGTGTATATCCATGAGCTGACAACAACGTTGTCTTGAAATGTATGAATTTACATATTCAGTGTTTCTGGGAAAGATATGTCATACTACACTAACATTATACGTATGCATTAATAAGATGAAAAGTGAATTGTGAACTTAGAAGAAGGTGAATATATGCATCTGAACATTTCCTTGTAATGTCATAACCTAGTAGCTCATACTTACTGTCATGATCGAGTGAGGGAGACAGTGGTCACACTGGATTCGCGTTCTGGAAGACGAAGGTCCAGTTCCACGTCATGCCATCCTGATTTACCTGTTGATCCATTTTGGAAACGGGACAGTGACCGGTCAAATATTTACCACGGAAAATTGTGGAACAGTCGTATGTTTCGGCATCTCATACTTCATATTCAGGCTCCTGGATATTAAGAACGAATATATGGGGAGTGTATTAGGGATATCACAGTTGACATTACAGAAAATGAAGCGTAATGATAAAAGAACAAAAAACCTACAAAATGCTATTTATAGCGTTAAGAAAAGTACACATGCACACAGAGGACAACAAAGCAGAACATGTACACATACTAGTTAGCATTGAAGCTATTACGATGTCACAGAGTTACAATCGAACATCCCAAACATTACAAAAAACAAAAGTGGGCAATACACATTCAGAAGCAAATGCGGATAAAGCATGTCTAGTTTTTTATTGTTTATTTTTATGCATTTTTGAAACATAAAAAACCTACATAATTCTTATAGATGAGCAACACCTTAGTTCTTAGGAAAAGCAAACCTCATTCAAAGTAAATCGTCGCGATATAATCTGTGAAGTACAGAACAGTATGCATATCTACCGCCTAAGTATGATGAACTTTGGTGTACCGTATGTGCATAGGTACTTGCCTTAACACTGCAAATGGTATTTTGTGGGTTTTAAGGACATTCATTATTACGCTTCATGTTCTGTACGGTCAGCTGTGGTATACCTTGGTATACGCTACAGGTATAGTCGTTTTTAATTAGCAGGGGCCTGATCATGGCATTACTGAAATGTCGAAACTGGTTGTCTAAATAAAATAACTTCTGAAAATGTAAGGTGTTTCGGCAATTTTCCTCGGCAAAAATCCCTGGTAATAATCCAGATTTACGTTTTCCGTTATTTCTCTAAATCGCCCCAGAGAAACGTCGGAATGACCCATTTGAAAGGGCACGGAAGATTTGCTTCCACACTCTTAAATCCTTCTGAACGTGTACTCCCTCTCTAATGATCTCGATGACTGAAGCGCAGTCTTCCTTCCGTCCTTCACATGCTATGGGAAATAAATAAAAGTTGTTCTTAGTCGTTGAATTATGACAAACATATGTTTACAAATCTCATTCTGCTGTTCTAAATTTACAGTACAATAAAGAAACAAAATAATGACACCATCTCTGAAACTTAAAACGAAATTAAATAAAAATATTTACACAAGGGACCTATCACAGCTGAAATTTGTCTGTCACAGTCGTAGCTTTCAGTGGCAATGTCACACTCGCATTTTTCACTGGTGATTGTTTTTGTCGCATAGCAATTGATGTGTGACAGTTCGACCACCTTTCGCTCAGTTGGTGGGAGTCTTTGAGAAGCAGTTCGACGAAGCGGTTAAGGCGGACGTATCAAAAACGAACGTGCCCCTTTGTTCACGGGGAACGTTTAGCATAATGTACAAAGAGAGTACTGGTTGGACGATGCCGGCGGACGTTAGTTGGTATCCTGAGCCGCTACTTTGTGAGATGTTCAGTAAAATTGGAGTCAGTTTCCGTTATTCATTTACGGATCTCGTGCTATATACGTTTGCCTATTTTCCAGTTCGTATTAAAAGGCTTGATGTAGAGGTATTTACAGCATTTACAGAACTTTAACAATCACTTATCTCTACTGAGACAACACCTTCGTTATTGAGTGAGACGGATAATTTCGGAAGCAGAGCAGAGAATCGGGTTTACATTAGTCCATCCGAGTATTTAAGTAGTTAAATTCATCACATACTCATATAGCGAGCTATTATTCAATATTTGCTTATCATTTAGAAAACTGTTTGTTCAACTCTTCCATTGACAGTGATTTATTGTACAACGTATTCTACGCAAAGATTTTGTGATGCTCATGGGTTTCAATGAATGCAGTTACGTTTCCTTCTCAAAAACTCTGAGGTTTAGTCGTAATTCTTATACAGTTATAGAGGAATGTGCACTGAAGAGTCGGCACCAAGATATTTCACGTCCATCCGTATATTGGTTCCGGAGGCCACCTTACGATGTACGGCGGTAGGTACATTTCCCTTGCTGTTCCACTCGCAAATGGAGTGACGGAAAAACAATTGTCTGTATGCCCCTGTACGAACCCTAATTTCTCTTGCTTTTGCAGTCCTTACGCGCAGTGTACGTTCGCGGGAGTAGAGTTGTACTGCACCGAGTGACAAATGCTTATTCACTAAATTTTCTCAATAGCATTTCGCGAAAAGAATATCGGCTTACCTCACTAAGCGGTTCAGTAACACTCGCGTGCTGAACGAGCTGACCGGTAAAAATTCTACACCACTGGCCATTACAATTGCTACACCACGAAAATGACGTGCTACAGACGCGAAATTTAACCGACAGGAAGAAGATGCTGTGATATGCAAATGATTAGCTTTTCAGAGCATTCACACAAGGTTGGCGCCGGCGGTGACACCTACAACATGCTGACATGAGGAAAGTTTCCAACCGATTTCTCATACACAAACAGCAGATTACCGGCGTTGCCTGGTGAAACGTTGTTGTGATGCCTCGTGTAAGGAGGAGAAATACGTTCCATCACGTTACCGACTTTGATAAAGGTCGTATTGTAGCCTATCGCGATTGCGGTTTATCGTATCGCGACATTGGTGCTCGCGTTGGTCGAGGTCCAATGACTGTTAGCAGAATATGGAATCGGTGAGTTCAGGAGGGTAATACGGAACGCCGTGCTGGATCCCAACGGCCTCGTATCACTAACAGTCGAGATGACAGGCATCTTATCCGCATGGGTGTATGGATCGTGCAGCCACGTCTCGATCCCTGAGTCAACATATGGGGACGTTTGCAAGACAACAACCATCTGCACGAACAGTTCGGCGACGTTTCCAGCAGCATGGAGACCATGGCTGTGGTTACCCTTGACGCTGCATCACAGACAGGAGCGCCTGCGATGGTGTACTCAACGACGAACCTGCGTGCACGAATGGGAAAACGTCAGTTTTTCAGATGAATCCAGATTCTGTTTACAGCATCATGATGGTCACATCCGTGTTTGGCGACATCGCGGCGAACGCACATTGGAAGCGTGTATTCGTCATCGCCATACTGGCTTATCACCCGACGTGATGGTATGGGGTGCCATTGGTTACACGTCTCGGTCCCCTCTTGTTCCCATTGACGACACTTTGAACAGTGGACGTTACATTTCAGATGTTTTACGACCCGTGGCTCTCCCCTTCATTCGATCCCTGCGAAACCCTTACATTTCAGCAGGATAATGCACCACCGCATGTTGCAGGTCCTGTAGGGCCTTTCTGGATACAGAAAATGTTCGACTGCTCCCCTGGCCAGCACATTCTCCAGATCTCTCACCAACTGTAAACGTCTGATCAATGGTGGCCGAGCAACTGGCTCGTCACAATTCGCCAGTCACTATTCTTGATGAATTCTGGTATCGTGTTGAAGCTGCATGGGTAGCTGTACGTGTACACGCCATCCAAGTTCTGTTTGACTCAATGCCCAGGCGTATCAAGGCCGTTATTACGGCCAGAGGGGGTTGTTCTGGGTACTCATTTCTCAGGATCTAAGCACCCAAATTGCCTGAAAATGTAATCACATGTCAGTTCTAGTATAATGCATTTGTCCAATGAATACCCGTTTATTATCTGCATTTCTTCTTGGTGTAGCAATTTTAATGGGCAGTAGTGTAGCAGCACGCTTCTGAATTGCTTCGGTGCCTTCCTTTAATACGGCCTGGTGGCGACCCCAATGGTCAACAGTCGGCCATTCTAATGTTATCAAGGCCATTTCCTTTGTAGATGAACTACACTTCCCTAAAACTCACCTAATAAACTGAATTCTTTCGTCTTCCCTACTACCGACCTTTCGTGCTCACACCACTTTGCTACGTAATGCCTAGATATTTAACTGACGTCGCTTTGTTAAGCAGCGCACAACAGATACTATAAATACTGTATTCGAACGTTACAGGATTGTTTTTTCTACTGAGCTGCTGAAGCTTACTTTTGCCTACATTTAGAGCAAGCTGCCATGGAAAATACCAAATAAAGAATCACCCCGTATCGGTCTCCTCTAAGCACGCCTTCCCGTGCACTACTGCGTCATCAGCAAACAGTCGCAGAGTGCTGTTCACCTTGTCCGTCGGATAGTATATTAGTACAGAGAAAAAGAACGTTCATATCACACGTTCCTGTGGCACTCCTGATGGATCCCTTGTCGACGACAATATTACTTCATTCACACAAGCTCGGTTTGCCTATGCATATTAATCCTGTAACATCGACACTCAACTCCGGGACCTTGACTTTCACCAGCAATGCTCTTATCGACTGCGCTGTGAATGACGATGCAGGATCCATGCTCACAGGTTCAGTTCGACCAATACCTCTCTCCTGGTAGCTACTTTCTGGTAGTATTCTTTTTTTTGGAGCTCTGACGAATAGCATGACAACCGCTGCATTCAGAGCAGACAGGTTTCACGAAGAACAGACCGAAAACAATTTGGTGACAAAAATCATGGGATAGCGTCATGCACACATAAAGGTAACAGTTGTATAATGTAGACAAGGTATCAAAGGCACTTCTCTGTACTCAGGTGACTGATGTCGAAAGGTTTCAGACGTGATTATGGTCGCAAAACTGGCATTAACATGCTTTGAACGAAGAATCATAGTGCTAGAAGCATGGGACTTTCCACTTCCGAAATCATTAGGCAATTCAGTATTCCGGGAGCCACAGTGTCAAGAGCTTGCCAAGAATACCACATTTCAGACTTTTTCTCTCACAAGGGACAACGCAGTGGCCGATGGTCTTCATGTAACGTGTTTGCGTAGGTGTTTCTGTGCTAACAGACTAGCAACAGTGCGTGGAATAACAGCAGAAATCAATGTGGGACGCGCGACTAATGTAATCGTTAAGTAAAATTTTGCGTTAATGAGCTATGGCAGCAGACGACCGACGCAACTGCCCTTACTAACAGCACGACATCGCCCGCAGCGCCTTTTCTGAACTCGTTAGCATGTCGGTTGGACGACTGGACGGCTGGAAAATGGAAAATCGTGGCTGGTCAGATGAGCCCCGAATTCAGTTGGTGAGAGATTATAGTAGGGTTCGAGTCTCCCACCATGCAACATTTTTTTATTATTAGTTTTTTCTAATTCATATATTTATATATATATATATACACACACACACACACACACACATATATATATATATATATATATATATATATATATATATATATATATATATATATATATATATATACTATTAATGAATTCCTTATGCATGTTGGTGACGGCGGATCGCTCTCCAATTGTACCGCCTCCATTTTTCCGTTTGTTTAACAGGGTGTACCAAAGCTCTGACGTCCGCACTGATTTCCGACGATGTTGGAAGTTGCGCAAGGGACCGCATCTACCTTATTCGAAGTTAGCAGGCAACTACGCTGTTATGCGGCGGCTCGTTTCGGCCCATTCAACATCTGTCCTTCAAGTGTAACGAGCGAGTAACAGAGTTTATATTTCATACCTGCCACAGCAAATTTGTGTTCTTGGGGTTTCTATTCTAATTCGAACGTTTTACTTACGCTATATGTATTCGTTTCGGAATTTCGTTTCTACATCTTCCGTTAACTATACGTGGTTAACATTATGAAGACAATTAATAACATTTGTGAAATACAACTTTGTTTGCGGAAAACATAACGATGTTCGAAGTCACCAGTTTTTCCACGACAAACGACTTTCAACAACTTATTATATGCATAATTGTTGCAACTGATTGCTGGGAATTATATATACACATTTGAATTACAAAAAAAAAATACTAAAAAAAAGGCTGCGTGGCGCAAGATTCGATCCGGCGACCTTCGGATTGCGAACCCGAGCGCTTACCGCTGCGCCACGACGCTGTAGGAGATTATTTGTCGTAGAGAGTATTTGACCGCAACGGTTTATTTTAACTGTCGATTTTCTCGACAACGGCTGAGAAGTGCATCTTGGTGCTTTGCCACATTACACCTCTGGCCATGAGCTTTTATTATGCGCAGTATGAATCGAATCTGAATTTCACAATTGACGCCCCCCCCCCCCCCCCTGTTAGAACTACTTATACCTAACTAACCTAAGGACATCACGCACATGCAGGCCCGAGGCAGGATTCGAACCTGCGACCGTAGCAGCAGCGCGGTTCCCGACTGAAGCGCCTAGAACCACTCGGCCACAACGCCCGGCCATGGTTGTCAACCTGGTACTGTGCAAGATGGTGATTGCTCCATAATGGCGTGGCTGTGTTTATATGGAATGGACTGGGTCCTCTCGTGCAACTGAAGTGATCATTGATTGTAAATGGTTACGTTCGGCTACTTGGAAACCATTTGCAACGTTTCATGGTCTTCAAATTCCCAAACAAAGACGGAATTTTTTATGGATCACAATGCCTATGTCTCTGGGCCACAACTGTTCGCAGCTGGTTTGAAGAACATTCTGAACAATTGGAGTGAATGATTGCTTACCCAGATCGTCTACGTGAACTCCATCGAATAGTTATGGGAAATTATCGAAGTTCAGTTCGTGCACAAATTCCTGCACCTTCAACAGTTATGGACGTTGTAGGCGACCATGGCTCAATATTTCTGCAGGGAATTTCCAACTAGGTTTGGAGTATACGCCACGCCCAGTTGCTGGACTACGTCGGGCCAGAGGAGGTTCAACACGATAACAGGAGGTACGCCATAACTGGTCACCTCTGTTTATGGAGTTATGAAGTGTCATGCCATGTACTGTAAATGGATTGTGGTATAGGGAAGGCCCATTATGAGCACTGTTCTTAACTGACGGTTACTGTGAGCAGATAATACGTGACTACCACCTACTACCTCATTTATATTTTTGGTTTTACGTCATTTCAGTATGAATTTAGACTCAAGCAAATGGCAATGAAATACAACTACTTCTTTGGCTCTGTCAAATGTTTTGTATGAGCACCTGGACCTTTTATTCCACATGTTAACTCTGACATAAATTGGTGTGTTGCAAACTAATCACTTCGAATTTTTTAAGCAAAAACTATTACTTCTTTTTATATAAAGCAAAAGTTATTAACATTCAACATCTTTATTCTTCATGTCTACACATTTGCAGCCCTCTTCCAATAGAGGACACAGGATTGTATAGTGTTACATGTCGGTGTGTAACGTAACGCTGTCGGTGCGTGGAAAACAGGTGCTGTAATTAAGTTTCGAATTCGAAGAATTCGTCCACACATGACGCATCCTCTCCTTCAGTGTGATAATGCCAGACCACACACGAGCGCTGTGTCATCTGCAACAGTCCGACGTCTTGGGTTCAATGTCATCGGTCATCCTCCATACAGTGTCGGCTCGGCCCATTCCTTCATCTCTTTCCAAAACTTAAAAGAATTTCTTCGACGGTTTCATTCTGATAACGACAAAGTGTTGCAAATAGACGTGGCTTCGGCAATTGCTTCACTCATTCTACAGTGACGGTGTTAACCAACATGTCTCTCGTTGGTAGAAATGTGTTCGTCGTCAGGGTGACTATATTCAGAAATAAATATGTTATTATGAAGAATAAAGACATATTATGTTAATAACGTTCGTTTTATTTAAAAAGCTGTAAGACGTTTCACGCAAAAAGTTAGGTGGAATTACTTTTTTCAGAAAGCCCTCGTACAAATTTCCAGAATCCGATTCGTGTACCGTATTTGAGACACTGAAACTAATATGTTACGAACAAATTAAGTCTCTTGGGAGAATAATATCAGCAGTTATGATGTCTCTGTCTGCATGGTTGTAATTGTTTAGTATTTGACTTTATTTTTTTATATTTTAGTGTTTATTTCCGCAAAGGTTTGTGTCGATGTCAGCTATTTGGCATGAGAATTTCGATGCTGTCGTGGTCTTCAATCCGAAGACAGATGAGACGCACCTTTTCAGGCTACGCTATCCTGTGCAGGCATCTCCACGTTCACTACTGCAATCCACCTCCTGTTGAAGCAGCTTTCTTCAGTCAGTCCTTGGATTTTCTCTACGTGTGGGTTCTACCCGTTCATGGTTCAGGATATGTTCTATCGATCGATCTCTTCGTATTGTGCCGTAATTTTCTTTTCGCCTCAGTTTGATTCAGTACCTCTTCTTTGGTTATCCTATCTACCTGTCCAGTCTTCTGCATTCTTATATAGCACCAGTTTTCAGAAGATTGTATTTCTCTTCTTATCTGCACTGTATAGCAGTGCACTGTACGAAACGGTCCAGGCAAATACTTAGCTAACGTTTCATTTTATATTACACGTTAAAATATTTCTCATATCTTAGAAAAACTTCTCTTCGTGTTGCCAGTCTATATTTTATATCCGCTTTAATCCAGCCATCACTGATTATTTTGCGCATCAAATAGCAGAACTCAGCTACTATCTTCAGCGACTCATGTCACTGCTTTTAATGTAATTCTCTTAACATAACTTGATTTCATTCGACTACAACGCATTACCAGTATTTTATTTTTATTGCAGTTTATCTCTTTTTGAGATACTGTCCATATTATCTAAGCACACTTCTTGTGTAAAAATTGTAATGAAATTCATCATCAGGGTAAGACCTGCTATAGTTGCCATTTTTTTTATTTCTATAAAGGAAATTTCCTTTTCTTTTAGGAAATAGTAAATTTTACGATTATTGCGAACCTTATCACTGTTGATGATATAAACAGTTGCATATGTCCTGACAAGAAAGATTTACGTTGTAATGACATCACCAAACATTAAAAATTTTATTTCTTCTCCCTGAAATGTAATTTCACTCCAGAATGTTTCTTTAGTTTGCTCAGGGCTCAGATTAAATAACGCTGGGTATAAGTTGCAAACCTGTCTTACTCCCATCTCAACTAACATTTACCTTCGATGACTTTCGACTCATACAACTGTTATCTAGTTTCTGCGAAAGTTGTAGAGCACATTCCACTCCCTATTTTCTACTCATGACACCTCCAGGCTTTCACGAGAGTTTATCCTATGCAACATTATCAACAGAATATTTCGCTTCATGTATCATGTGGGGACACAAAGGTCTCTCTGCATTTATTAACTTTGTGATAGTTGGTTATTATGACTGATACACAGGTCGTGTACCTACTGCATAAATTTTTCTAGGAATAACATTTTTCTTTTATTTATGGGTACCTGCAAAACTTCTGTTTTCTAACTGAAACTGGCTGCATTACTGATCTTTAAATCTTTGCAAGTATATCGGAGATGTAGATCATCGTCTATTAAACAGAATTCATGGACAGAATCACTTCACTGGTAAAACACAGAATTAAGAGCATTGATTGGAATAGGGTAGTTGTCGAATGGTACACAAATATTCCCATTACCTTTTAGAAACGTGGAAAGTTTGTGACGTCAGGCTGACGCGGGGAACCACCACTCGTGATTTGTATCACAGTAGGTACAGATAACATGAAGGAGTACAGTGCTCGGCGATCATTCTTGGAAGCTGCACAGCGCAACAGGACGCTGGAATTCCCAGAACTGAAACCCCGCTGGCTCGCGAAAAATAAGCGTAGGGGTTCGGGTGGTGGGGACCAGGGAGTGGACAGGTGTGGTATATAAACACGCGTGGGACGTCCGGTCGGCAGTCATATTCGCACAGCATTAGCGGCAGCAGGCACAAGCAGCAGACATGAAGGTCACACTAGCGATAGCAGCGGCGGCCTTGTTCGTCGCCATGGCAACCACAGTGGACGCCGCATCGGGTGAGTCTCACTGCGATTGTTGCATTTCGGAGGCGCCAGGACAATTAATCATTCAGTATTTCCATTCTGGTACAGTTTAAGCAGTGCTGCTCCTGCTGTTTCCACAGAGAAACAGATGCGAACGGCACCTCCCGCTGTATAGTCGTATCTCACTAAGAGGTGGGCAATGACTGAAGCAGTAGAGCTTCTGCGTATCCTGGTTAAAACCACACTTCACCTCTTCATAAATCACTTTTTGAAGGCCCCGGATTGGGTCCGAAAACAACGCCTCATCATCATCGCATTACAACAACGCCTTGGAAATGTAGCGATCCACCTCTCCCTCGCCAACTTTAATATTTGGTTGTAGCTGTTGCTGTTCATTCCACTAATAACAGTTCATAGATGGATGATCTGGGCCTGCCTTTTGATACTCTTTACCCAGTATTTTTCCTTCTCAAACTATTTTCATGAAGTTGTTAAGAAGGTCATAAAATTTATAATTCGAACAACAACTAGCCAGAAACATGGTTTTAAAGAGTTAATTTAAATCAGACGATTACCATTTTAGGAATAGTTGTAAATTCGTGTTCAGATGTCTCTCACAGATGTGTTTCCTTTCCTGCCGGGTCCTTGTTTTGTACTCGTTACTCGGCCAAAGCATAAGATAAATAAAAAAAATTTCGTTCATAATTTGGTAAACTTACGAGAGATTTTTTTCTTTTCAACCTTCACACAAACACTCATGAAATGATTTTAAAACCACTGAAACATGAAATGTGTCTATAACTTCGGTGCTCCATATTTCTGGGCGTCGTATTCGTATTGTATGCGTGTTATGCATTTTTATTATACCCGTGTACTCTCAAGTTCGATTTTTCATCGCGGTGGTACTGGTTGCTTCAAATGTAATGTACCTTGGCAAAAGTAGGGAGAATCCGAATTCCACCGAAAAACTTTCAGAGATGATAGTATGAACAAAAACGAGAAAAAATGGCTAATAAACGTAGACTCTAGATTGCATACCTTAAGACGTATACGCACTTCTTCCTCTTCGATGTTGCGAAACCTCTTCCACCGCAGGCGGTAGCAGAAACCAAAACAAAACAAAAAATATGTCCAGTAAAGAAGGGTTCTAAGGGGCATACCCAACGAACTGTGAGTGCTTGTTCAGTAGATAAGGCGCGCTTTAGAGCTCCAAATACAAGTGGAATATGCGTATATACTTCTACTTTTTATAGCATCATCCAGGGTAAGATTATGAAGGGAACTCAAATAACAAATTTTTAATTGAAATTACGAATTCGAAAATATACTTCACAAAAATCTTGCTTATCGTAACGATAATGGAGACTTGCTATTTAGGATACATTTTTTTAAAAAATTTGCTCACACTAGAGCGTTATGAAACCCTACAGGACAGTTTCCGCTGAAGATACACGCCTCCATGTGATTTAAATGATTTGATTAGAATGCCATGAAATCTTACTGATTTCTCCATAATATACGCGAGAAATAAACGTTTCTTAAAATGTGTTCTGAAGAACGAAATGATGAGAGAAACAGCAAGGGATCAGACTTTTCTTGTATTTCTTTGGTATGTGGTACACACAACAACCAAACGGGAATGTACAGCAAACTCTCCTAGCTCTTGTCTCGGTAATATTTTACACAACAAAAGAAGGAGTCCGGAAATTTGCGAATGGCCTTTTATGTAGACGCTCGTACAATATTCCTTCTTACGCTCTTGGCCTGCAGACTCTATAAATCTTGTTCCCAAATGTTTATTTGATGAGTTCGTCGAGTAGTCAAAAAATTTAAAACCAGATTTATTGAATACAGCATTAGAAGGAAGTTTAATGTTTGTTTTATTTCTTGTTTTTATTTTTATTTCTTTTATATCAGAGGTCATAACACAGCTTCATACTTCCACGCTGAGTGCGAATGACACTGAAACTGATATGAACTAATTAGCATGGAGCGCCATTATAACAAGAAATCGACCGACGCTACATTCAAAGGAAAGTTCACTGCGGGAACCCCTGCGCCATTTCGTTCGGTAAAACCGCCACTGAATGAACCGTGTGTTTGCTACGGATGATAGTCATAAAAATCATTCCGAATTATACACGTATACGATATTTTCAAAAAAGTGTTCACGGTAAACGGATTAAAGAAAAGATACTCATTTCTATCACGTACCATCACTGTATTCAGAGAGGTCTCATTTTCTGCATCAGTGGAAGTATCAGCAGTTGGGCTAAGACGAGTAGTTGAAGAAACGTCAAGTAAGTGAGTATCGGAATCCACGTACATATCCAGCACCTAATTTATTTGTACAGTATATTTTACAACTAGTCTACATAAACACTTTTCATCTTGATCTTATTTGTGGAGACAAGTCTCTGAATGCACGTTCAATTGCATGAAAATCCAATTAGTGTCTTCGTTTTTTTTTCTTTTCGAAATTCCTGTTGCTTAAATCCTGTATTGACACAAAAATGAAAAGTTCTGATGGACATCTACGCCACAAAGAGCACTTTTCAAAATACAAAAGCTAAGCTAAATGAGGCGTCATTGATCATTTGGTTTTGCGGTTATTACGGCTGCGACGCCTGCTGACAAAATTTTTTTATATAAACCCAAACACTTTGCACGATCTTTGTGACGTCTTTACTGGGTGTTATTTATTCAGTTCTGTAAATATAAACACATTTTAAGCAGTTAGTTAATCTTATAAAAAACTGCTGTAGGCCTAATTTCTTAGGAATAATTACCATTTACTTAGTGTTACCATATTACAGAAATAAGTAAAAAACACCGACGGACGAAAACATTTTTTGGATTTATACAAAAACCAGTCGTTTGCGTAAGAGTGGGTGTTGATATTCAGTAGCAAAATGGTTCAAATGGCTCTGAGCACTATGGGACTTAACAACTATGGTCATCAGTCCCCTAGAACTTAGAACTACTTAAACCTTACTAACCTAAGGACATCACACAACAGCCAGTCATTACGTATTCAGTACCAAATGAAGGATATTCTTCAGTAGATATTTTTATTTACAGTGGTTCTCAGCAAGTTTCTTTGTCTTAATAGTTGCATGCTGAGTGCATATGCATGACTGAAAGTGTCATATTGCTCCGGAAGAAAGTTATTAAGGAAACATAATGTAACGATGTTTAAGGCCAACCCACGGAATGCTTAGTGATGACAAAAAAGTTAAAATAAACTCTGACTGAGACAGTAAACACATTTTCATTTGCTGGTTGGTTTTTGTTCTAGAGTGTACTCCAGGAACCACGAAGAAGGAAGACTGCAACACTTGTAGGTGCACTCCAACAGGCGTCTGGGTCTGCACGCGCAAAGGGTGTGTTACCAAGAGAGGTAAGCGGCTGTCTGCTTCGTTTGAGAGTTTCCTTTGTACTTTCACGAAATACTGCTGTAGATCAAAAAATGTATTGACGTTGTTCAATAATTTTTCGTGCATTATAGTGCAGAATGCAAGGTGTAATATAACGTATACTGTAGCATGCGGGGAGTAATGAAACGATACGGACAAACGTCAAAGCGTTGCAGAGGGCCTCATGAGTAACAAATTCAGTGCAGGAACCCAATGTCGACACAAGGCGTTAAACGTATAGGGTCTGACACAAGCCATAGGGGAGCTAACGTCAGTTCGCTGGTGGGCCCTTAATCAGGGCTGTTGTTTGTTGTTCAGTGTTGACGAACGACTACAACAAAGATCCATGGATAAAATAGAGGTGAATGCTGCATAGATAACGACCGGCTTCTACATTTTCAACGGTTTGACGTGTCATTGGATAATATCAAATACAGGGTGAGCAAAATGAAACCGACGCGGAAAATATTAGTAAGACTAACGCGCAAGTAACACTTGTTAATGAGTAGGAGAACTGTCCACCACAGAAACGCTATTTATTTACGCCAGTCAGTTGCTGTCACACGTCTGCGAGTGCGCATCTCCCACATACTCTGTCGCGAGTATTTGACACTGGGTGAGAGGAGTAGACATGCTTACGAACCATATGAACATAAACGGTGCTCGTTATAAAACGACGCATGTTCATTGTCGAGTGTTATGCAAGACACAATTTGTGGAAAACCTGAGTGAAACTCTTTGCGGGAGAGTTTAAGAGAGGAGGTGTTTTGAAAAACCTCCAGCAAAGAATGAAATTCAAAGTGTAGTGATAAAATGGCGTGAAACGGGTTCCGCATCGAATAAAAGCCATAACTATCCGAAAATAATTCGAACATTTCTCAAAAAAAAGGGAAACCTGTAATCAAGTCACACTTAATCTCAACGCCATATATCTGTTTATGTGCTAACTAACCAGTAGTCGTGTCGAAACACTGTCAAAAAGGAGCTGCAACTGTATCCTTGCAAAGTTTACAGCCAGACGAACTTTCGAGTTTGGTTCTGCTGATGGTTCCTTAGTGAAGAAAGTTTTAGACCTTCAGTCTTCATTTCTTCACGTAAGGCAATTTTCAGCTTGTCAGAGCATGTGAACTCACAGAATATGTGCCATTACGAATCACAGAACTAAGAAGAGCAGCTGCATGATCACATGTTTGGCAGTTTGGTACACAATGTCTAATATTCGCATCGTAAGAAGACGCTTTGCCCAAGCTGTTAATGTTAACCGTTATTTCCAGAAACTATATAATCTATATCTGGCTATACTCACAGAAGCTGAAAAGCTGCATGGATATTTCCAGCTAGATGGGGCAACAATACACACCGCATTGACAACGGTGCTACGAGTGCATGCGAGGTGAGGTGCACGATGCTAGGCGAGGAGAGCACTATTAGCAGAGGCAGTGGAGTCTCCTCTTTACATAAATCGCCTCATCTCTCCCTCCCTGTGATTTTTACCTGTGGAGTAATGGAAGGGTTAGGTGTATTCAGATACCCTTAAAGAGGCGGAGCAGGATGGGGAGACGCAGAACATTAATGTTTAACGTCCCGTCGACACGGATATCATTAGAAACGGAGCACAAACTCGGAGTGTGGAAGCATGCGTAGGGAAATCGGCCGTGCCTTTTCAAACGAACCATCCCGGCATTTGGCTGAAGCGATTTAGGAAAATCACGGAAAGCCCTGAAAGAGCTACAGCAAGACACGGAAGACGCTATTGCTGCGTGAGCAAAATCTGGCACGCCTGTCTCATAGTTTGATAAAAATCATGCTCAGCGTTGAATCTAAGGCAGCGGTGGCTATTTCCAGCACCTTCTATGATCTTCGTTAGCAAGGGTCAGTTTCATGTCAGCCATGTTGTAAATATTTTCCAGGGCTATTTCATTTTGCCCACCCAGTCGCACCTTCAAATATCCCTTAACGTTTTACGGAGTAGAGAATGTAGCAAAATTATGACATTATCGTCTTTGATGTAGAGCCTGCCATATACGTCAGCTGTGTTTACTTTCACCACTAGAATTTGGCAGTTTGTCCATCCTCCCTGTTGTGCCGGACCATAACACACTCGCCCGTAGAACGGTGGGTTCTTCGGTTTGCTACGAGAAGAAATCGAATGGAGCTTCAACACATAACCTTTAACACTCAAAACATTTGTATTAGTTCGTTTTGTTACAGTTAGACAAGAAAATTTACTTAACTTGGTATAATCCATCTCCATAGGAAGTTCTGAGTATTTACAACTCTTTGAATATCAAAAAAATGGTTCAAACGGCTCTGAGCACTATGGGACTGAACATCTGAGGTCATCAGTCCCCTAGAGCTTAGAACTACTTAAAACTAACTTACCTAAGGACATCACACATCCATGCCCGAAGCAGGATTCGAACCTGCGACCGCGGTGGTCGTAGCGGTCTCTCGGTTCCAGACTGTAGCGCCTAGAACCGCTCGGCCACCCCGGCCCGGCTTGAATATTAAGATACTTCTTGAAACAGACAATTTTACAAGACTCTTTTACTTGAAGTGTTACTGACAAAAAGTTCACATTAAGGTCTGCCTAATGCATTTAATAAACCGGAGGCCTCTCTAAGACAGTGCTGTCGTCTAGATCGTTGACTGCCAACTGGGCAAACGTTCCTCTGCTCACCCGTGACTAGACCAGCGACTAGGGTAGTCTAGCGAAGCACTGGGACGCTAGGGTAAGCCGGCGTTTTCAGTCATATGGGCGGGGTCCCGCGACTACCGATACCTGTGATTTCGTTGCGAGGTGCCAACCTCTCTTTGGCACCCGGTTCTGTCGACGACGCCACACATCCTACAGTTCCGATAGTGTTCCACTTCTGAACAAGTTATTCTGTGATCAGTATTTTCAAAATAACGAAAGGGTATAGACAGCTCTCAAACGTGGCTTCCAGTCTTGGGCGGGCGGCTTCTATAACAGAGGAAGTTGATCCGCCAGCAACAAGAACGTCTCAGTCATCTATGTCTGCATCTGCTTATGTACTCCCTAGCCACCGTATGGTGCTTTGCAGCGGGTACTTTTTATCACTGCTAGTCACTTCCATTCCTCTTCCTTTCGCAAATAAAGCGAGAAAAAACCGACTGCCTATATGGCTCCTTATGTTCTAATTTCCCTTCACTAAATGTACGATGGCAGCAGTGGAATCATTATCCAGTCAGCTGCAAATGAGGGTTCTCTAAATTTTCTGAATACTGTTAAGCTAAAAGAACGTAACTGATGAATGTGATAACACAAAGATTGTTGGATCTGTCGCAATAAACGTTTCCTTGTACTTATATTTTCATTCCGTTTGTCCCAGGCACATTTTCTTTTTGTAGGTGCCTTGCACATAGTTTCAGAACAAATTGTAAAGAAAGTCAGGTACATTATAGAAGACATTAGGAAAAAGTAAATATAGGACAATGTTAATGGAGAAGGCCAACTGAGTGCCTTGTCTGTCTAAGTATACAGCCACATTTTGTAGACACTTCCCGAGTCCCTGAACTTGAGCTTACTGTATTGTCTCTTCACAGAGGCAGAGGAGTCGCCCATCGTGAAGCGGGAAGCCCAGAGCTGTACACCCAACTCTACCTTCAAGAAGGACTGCAACACGTGCACGTGTAACAGCAGTGGGACGTCCGCCATCTGCAC
Organism: Schistocerca gregaria; assembly: GCF_023897955.1. Classification (NCBI taxonomy): domain Eukaryota; kingdom Metazoa; phylum Arthropoda; class Insecta; order Orthoptera; family Acrididae; genus Schistocerca; species Schistocerca gregaria. The sequence continues at coordinate 438,990,290 of NC_064927.1, forward strand.
ACAACTGGGATGTCTCAGCCGCGGCCGTAGACGTGAGTCCATCTCTATCTCTCTCTCTCATTTATGTTCGTCTCACTGCACATTTCTTTGAGTTATAGCAATTCTTCCCATGTATGGCCCTGATTTCACAAAACTGTGCTACTTGGCTGTGACACATAATGTGAATGTTACTTTCGTCCTTGAATTTTACACACTGGTGAATTACCGGTAACTGTACTGCCGTACAGTTCTCGTACTTTTCTTTCCGATCTCATCGGAAGGAATAACAAGCAGACTTTCACTAGATTTTGATGCTTCTGCTTATTCAGAATACTGACCTAAGACACAACACTCACAGAGCAGGTCAGATTAAACTAATTAACGACGTGGCGTGGTAACTGGTGGATTGCGAATCTTTATCTGCGTAGTTAAATAGAATTCCGCAGACAACACGATTGTAGAGCGACTCAACAGTAAATGATTCTCAGCGTTTTTGACCGCTGAAATTGGTAGCACTGAACCGCAAGTAATAAATAAACTGTGCCTGACATTGTTTTCAACACTATCAGATTAAAGTGAGCTCAACTGAAAATCATTTTTCCCCTTGACCGTGGAGGTAGTGGATCTGTTCTCCTAAGCAAGGACTCCGTTGCCAAGGAAATTAAATAAACTGTTAAATGAATGGTCTATGGGTAGACTATAGACCAGTAACAGACGGGCAATATTAATTAAATTTCATATATTCACAATGGAGCACAAAAATGCGAGGAAGTCTCGTTACATAGAGAGAGATGTAGCCAACCCACAGTTTGTACTGTACAGCGCTCCGAGTGCTTGATAGTTAGGAATCCAGAACGAAAGTAATGAGCCATGAGTAATCACAAATTGCGAGCACGCAGACAGGACCAGTGAGACAAAGTTCACCGCCCTAGTAATTTGGACTCCGTGCAACAACATCCTCGCGGTGTATTAGCAGTTTAACTGTGGATAAATGTGCTATGAACGTTTTATTGCGAATGTCCTGAGAAAAAGTTGAACGAAATTGCAGCAACTACCACACTTGCTGTAGTCACAAAGCGATGCCTACCAAAAACAGCAACGAACTGAGACCAATAGGTCGTCTCTCAGCAGTGACCTTGAAAAGCCGTACAGCTGTGTGCTTCCTGCGGTAGGAAAAGCTCACTCTAGCCAACTTAACTGTGGGCGGAAATTAGGTTCGTCGCTTAGGCCTTCTGCAGAGGGGCAGTTGGTGGTTCTGAGGTGGCGCCAGCTCTCTGTGAACAAGGTTATGGTTACTGTCTCTCTGCACTGCTGTTGTCTTGATTTGATTCTGAAATTAACGATGACTGGAACTTCTAGAGATATACGCCATCTTGAGTATTTTTGAATTAAATGAAAACGGCCTATAGATATCCAAGCTCCAGCAGAAGCGATTTGACAGGATGAGCATAGTTTGAAATGGAAACAAAATGTTCAACTGTAAAACATGTAATACAGACAATATCTGGCAGTGTAAGCGAATTTGCAAGGAAATGTAGATCACACCTGCAGTGATCTTTAGTGTTAGTAGTAACACTCATACCGTTTTGTAAATTACATAGTCATGTGCAAACAAACAGTGAAAAGGGAAGTGAAACAAATCAGAAGCCACAAATTTTTTTAGTGTAAACATAGTAGCGTTCACGTACAAAATTATTGTATAATCAGAGTGTACATGAGTATCTAAGTTATCTCCTTCAAACTGACTGGATCGATTTCGACCAAATGTGGCACAAAAACGCAAGGCATCAGAATATCAGTGTGATGTGGTTTATAATATCCTAGCTCTGATGGTAGTGGAGATACAGGCAAAAACGTGATTTTTTCAGCCCCTGGAGTATAGGCTCCCTGCATGAAAGGCGAATTGTGTGGGAACAGTATCAGACAGCCAATCCAACTTGCTTTGCAGGGCAGTGTACATGTCAGAGGCAAGAAACAGTTTTCTGAGCCCCAACACATAGACTGCCCTATTGTGTTGGAGATGTATTGGCCTTCTTGATCGACCTGCGTTGCACAGCAGCCTGTACATCAGGGACAAGTACATTATTTTCAAGCCCCTGATATGAGCCTGCCCTGTACGAAATGCATGTTGTGGGAGTAGCATTAGCTTGCTTTATTGAACTGTACAGCAGGTGCTATACATGCCAACGAGCTTGACAATGGTCAGGCCGAAATGTATAGATGAGGTGGACAAAGTGATGGGGAGAAGGGAATGGAAAGAAAGAGGGGAAATGCATGAGGCAGATTGTAGAATTACCAGCTGAGTCCCCGTAGGTGGTTCACCTGCATTCCCTACCTCCAGGATACTACACCACTTCAACAGTGAAAGTGGAGGAATACCACGAGTATTTAATCCAAAGAATTTATCAAGAATTATTTCTGTAGTATAGACTTGTATTCTTGAATAGTTATTTCCAAAGACACGTCTGGCGAGGAATGTTTATGTTTTTTGATGGTTATCTTCGTCATCTTAAGACTAAATCGGGGATGGTTTCCTTTCAAAAGATCGCGGCCGATTATCTGAGTCTCTTTTGATATTGTGTTGCAGAGGTGAACTGCACTCCGGGAACGACCTTCAAGAACAAGTGTAACACCTGCCGCTGCGGTTCCAACGGTAGGAGTGCCAGCTGCACATTGAAGGCGTGTCCTCCTGGCTCGTATTAACCAGGTATGTATCCACTTTGTTTGACGTTCGGCTTTGTGAATTTCAGATCTGAACAAATTATTGTTTTAATGCTGCATTGAGGGCTTCCTGTCCAATGTTTATGTCAGCACATCTTCCAGACTGAGATGCAGCGGTCGGTAATGAGACTACGGATGTTTAATATCCATTTATGGGAGATTCGAGTTAAACGAGTTGAAATATAAATGCTGAATTTGCAGTAAGAGAATAGCGATTGATTTACTTTTAACTGGTAATGATATCACCAGCGAAATATAATCACGCATTAGGCGTCACATGACGTATGGTTGTGTGTTACATACAACTCATAGTACATTTGTAAACTCTGATGTATTCCAGTTTTTGTCTCTAAATATACATCCCACAAATGGGGACAGAACGTTAATACAGAGTTTCATACATCGACCATGTCCTCTGAAACATGATGTTTTAACTGTTACTTTTATGCAGGAAACGTCTCTAGAAAACCCTTGGCTAGTTACAGTCCAGCATGTTCTGAGGCTCCTGTCTTAACGACAAAAACTATAAATACCAAGTAACTGTAGAATAAGTGCGTGTGTGTGTGTGTGTGTGTGTGTGTGTGTGTGTGTGTGAGAGAGAGAGAGAGAGAGAGAGAGAGAGAGAGAGAGAGAGAGAGAGAGAGAGAGTGATAGAGTTAGAGAGAGAGAGAGAGAAACAGAAACAGGGAGAGAGGGAGAGTGTGTGAGTGAGCGAGTAAGTGAGTGTGGATGAGTGAGTGAGTGTGTGAGTGCGTGTGTGAATCATTGACAGACTGAGTGAGTAAGTAAGCAATTTAAACTTTGTCTTAGACCTTTCACCTCAATTTATTAATAAGAATTTACAGTGGTCTAAAATAGGGAAATATGTGATTACACTTACATACAGCACATATCATTTTGATAGTCTCTTATTGTACTTGTGTGCATTTTTAAGGGCGAAGGAGATGCTCCCTATCATACTGTGACAAATTGATACTGGCAAAATATAAATTCCATTTATTTAGTCGTATATGCATCGTTGTCTCAAAATCACTGCACAATAACAGCAACACAGGAAAGATAAATCTATCAAAGATCTTAGTTGTTCGTTCTTTATACTGATATTTTCCAATCCAGTGTAATAACTAGTCAAACATTTTTAAATATTAGAACTATGCAATTTAATGGTAAAACTTTCACTCTGATTTCAGGTTAAGACGCTATGCAAGATGAAAGTAATGACTCAATAAAACTGTTGTGGGTGTCAGTATTGTGAAAAACACTTTAAAAAACCAGCTACTGAGAGGATGTCTCACTAACATTATAACGATTCATTCTGTGCACTCCTCAACCTTTATTAGTTTATTTAGTGCCTTTTTAAAAAGCTAATACTTTCACAAACATGACACTGTGCTGTACTTCCCTATTTAAATATAACTTTGCCTCATTTGTAAATCTCAGAGTTTCTGGGGTGCAGGGAATGGACAGGGACTGCGGGTAGCTGGCTTATGGTGGGAATGGGGTCTGCCGTGAGACGCGCAGTAGCATTCACACTGCGTCCCGGATGGCGCAGGGCTTAACGCACTGCCTAGTAAGTACGAGGTCCCGGATTCGAATCACGGTCTGGAAGACATTTTCACTCGTCGTCGCTGATTCCGCGTTATTTGCCGATGCATTTGACGTTGGTAATCCCTTCCCTTCCCTGTCAGTCCTCCCCCCTATACCTTTAATTTTCATGTGGTGTAGATATTTATGGTACTGGTGAAAATTACTAACAGATCCTAACATGAGAAACGCTAAGTATTGTTTACTTAATCTAAATCAAATACTCCTCAGACTGGCATGTGAATGTTTTGATCTTTATTTTCAGCGTTCCTTCATGAAGGTGACAGATTGTCCGGGAAGTTCTCTGCAGTTAAAAGGAAACAACGCCGTTTCTGTGATGTGAACCTCCGCCAATAATCTCTGTGGCGAATTATTTTCATCTACTACCAATCTGTCATTTGTAATTTTCTTATCATCTTCAAGCATGAAAAATAAACACAACGATTGTTATCCATCTAATACAGAGTTTGCTTCACATACTCCACTTTACCTCCATTTTATTTAAGTTCAGTATTTCTATGTTTTAATTTTATTTTTCTGTTAATTCCTTGGAAATGTTATTATTTTTATTTTTACAATCATCAACAGTACAATGGTCTACTTCTGTATGCAGCATACGTTATACTATCCGCATATGCTCGACGACTTCCACACCCTTCTGCTACTTGGGTCAGCAGGAGTGTTGGACATCTATTTGGCGTCCGTTGTGCTACACACCAAGGCGTCCCGAGTGACGCAGAGAGTGATGACATGCTTGCATTTTTCACGCTTTTCGAGCTTCTTCACTGTCTTTCTCTCATCTTTGTCTCAGTAATATGACCAGTTACATCATGGAACCAAATAAAACAAAATTTGTACGATTCGTCGTCAGATGGTATACAAGACGTTTCAATCCGTCTTAGGATAAGCTGATTCTTCTCCTGATGAAATGTATCCACCTTAGATGGACAGTAATACATGATGTAGTGCCCAGTACATCTTAAGGGGACAAACAATACTTAAATAGTATTAAATAAACCGAAAGGCGATGAACAACTGTAAATGATAATGAGTAGTGAACTGGAGTCTCGGCATTAATCTGAACATTATTTTTGGTAATATTATTTTGTTGGCTCCTGTGTACACCAAAACAGGTAGCGCTTCCCTTCCATATGTAATTTAATACACCAAATTACAATGACATTAACGATAACACTTACAATAAGTAGAGTGATGAGAAATTATCTGTAGTTGAAGTTATCAAACTGGTTTTTAAATAAAGAAAATTAGCACACACACACACACACACACCCATACATATACAACCGGAAAGCTATCGATTCTATTTTAACGCCAATTTTTAACAAGTATACCACAAGTTATTTGTAAATGTTAATCTTCACGGTTGTCTGGTCATCACGCATTGGACGAATGGTGCAGAAAACGTACAGCTACGTATATTTCCATTGCACAGTAGCAACGGCAGCCTACATACTCAACTATTTCCTGGCTGTATTCCAACCTTTGTCTTCCTCTACAGCTTCTCACCGTTCACAGCGTCTGGTGCTATGACAGTAATTCCTTACTCCCTGATGTCTTGACACATGTCCTACCGTCCTGTCCCTTCTCCTTGGCAGTGCTTGCCATATGTTTTCGCCCTCGTCCATTCTGCGGAGAATCCCTCATTCCTTCCCTTATTAGTGTACTAAGTATCAACATTCTTCTGTAACACCAAATATCAAAAGCTTTGATTCTTTCTGCTCTGGTTTTCCCCCAGTTCATGTCTCAATACCAACAACATGGTTCTGAATAATGGCCTGCCACAGGTTCGTCACCAGCACCGAGTCTTTTCAGTATGTATATTGCCGACATGCCAGACACAACATACGTAATTTTGCATATGCGGACGACCTGGCCATCGAGTATAAAAATAAACATTTTAACGACCTCGACAAAATATTTAATGCAGACCTGGAACTACTGAACACCTACTACTTCCAGTGGCTTCTGCATCCATACCCTAACAATACCACCAGCACCGTCATGCACCCTAGCAATAAGGACTGAAATAGAAAATGAAAACGCTCTATGTATGGGCAAATCATCAGGCATGAGGATAAGTCTAAGTACTTGGAAATGAAATTAAATTGCACTCTATCTTATACGGCACATCTACAAGGTACAAAATAGAAATGGCGTAATGATATCCTGTCGAAACTAACTGGAACGACATGGGGCTCCATAGACAGCACATTGAGGACTTCACCACTATCACTTGCCTACATGTTGGCTGAGTATTGCTCGCCAATCTTGATGAGAAGTGTATGCATAGCTTAAGTGGACGTCCAACTGAAGGAAACAATGTGGATAATCTCCAGAACACTTCTGGTTACCTCGTGTGCCTGGCTGCCTACCCTAGCAAACATAGAGCCCCATCAAATCTATTCGAACGTAGCTAGCCATAGGATCATATAGAAAATTCCTGGACAATCCAAAACTCCATATACACCGAGATCTCGCACCTCTAAACGGACTTAAATCCACGTCACCTTTATGGAAAATTGACGAAGAATTACAAGGCTTCGACGCGAAGACAGTTTGGAAAGAACTGATTTAACTCGACATAAGAATCAAAAATCGGGGGACGACTCCACAAGAAGATCCATGGATTCAACGTCCCGAGGAAATTACGGACAACTTTGAACCGTGTCATGAAGAGGGTTGTTAGGTGTAAGCAATTGATAAACAAATGGGGGTGGCCAGACTGGCCGAACGGTTCTAGGCGCTACAGTCTGGAAAAGCGCGACCGTTACGGTCGCAGGTTCGAATCGTGCCTCGGGCATGGATGTGTGTGATGTCCTTAGGTTAGTTAGGTTTAAGTGGTCCTAAGTTCTAGGGGTCTATTAACCTCAGAAGTTAAGTCCCATAGTGCTCAGATACATTTGAACCCAAGAAATAGGGCCTGTCGGACAGACCTGAATGTGAGTGCGGGAAACACAATCAGTGGACCATTTACTTGTGTGAAGTGCACGGCTATGAGGGTGATCAAAAGGACATACACAGGCTCTCTGGCTGAGACACAGAGTTGCTCAAGAACGCTCGTAATATTTTGTAATATTATAATAACATAAGTAAGAAATATTGTAACTCAGTGTAGAGCTACTAGAATATTTTAGATAACGCATTATGTAATGAATGCTTTTGTAAATGCCAAGCCAGTGAATAACGATTACTCTAAATTTGTCACCACTGCATGTGAAACTTGTCGTTTTCTGTGGATACTCGATGTCCCCTGTTCGTCTGACGTGACAAAGGCCCAAAAACGTTGAACAGCATTATTACGTGAATAATCTCTGTTATACCCTAACCAAAGTTGCGCTGTATCCCACAACGTAATGAACGATGATACTTTTTTTATCAGAAGTTGGTCCTGTGTGATCGTTGAACTCGAATTCTCCATACACTGTTGCTTCCTGGTGTTTGCTTGGCATGACTGACTAGTTATTAACTGTGCAATTACTAGCTAAAACTTGAACTTTTCGTCTTTCTATGGGACCGACATTTTGTCAACGTGTAATTGTATGTTATGACAGACTGAGTGTACTTCTCACGTCTGCACTACAAGGGTCTCTATAGGGGCTTATGGGCGCTCAACATCGAGGTCATCAGCGATGGGGTCTCTATAAACAACCGGTCACGTTGCTCAAAAATTTACTTATGTATTGAACCGTTTCGGGCGAAAAGTGTTTTCAGAATGCCTTCATACAAAGTATGGTGTCACATGCGTGCGTCCTCACTGTCAGTGCTTGATTAGCACGCACTTCATGGAAGACTAAGTTCTGATAAATAAATATGTGACATATTAAAAGCCCGAGAGACAGATCAGTTCTGGGTGCAGTTACAACTGTCTACTTCCGTGGTCTCTGTACTGCAGCAGCCGTGGCAGCGAGTGGTCTCGTGGTGGCCTTGCTGCGTGTTTCCCCCCCGGAGCTGCGGCCGCGTTGTGTTTATGAGGGACGTGACGGCAGTGGGTTCGTGCGTGCCTTAAAAAATTTCTGGATTTAAATGATATAGAACGGATTGAAAACACTATAGTTTTGATAGCAACTCTCCTAAAGCTTCCGACATTCTTAATTGGGCACTCGAAGTTACGACTGCTCATGATGATACAGAATGAAAAATGCTCCTATCTCCACACAAAACCCGCCGAAACGTCCTGGGCAGAGTGAGGGATGTAAAAGAAGCGAATTGGCTTTTCGAAGTATCTGGCAGCTTCAAAGACTTTTGATTTAAAATATCACGACATATTCGCTATTTTTTACTTGTTACCATTGTTACCCATGTAATGTAATGTAATGTAATGCAACGTGTCAAGTAAAGTAATATGATACATGGTATCATCTCCCCAGAAATTTTATCATCTCAGGAAAACTAAATTAGTTATTACATGTTCCCTGTTCAGCTTTTGATATTACATGTCGGTTACTACGTCTGGCGAACTATCTGGATTTTGGGGACAAGACAGTGGTTTTAGCCTATAAAAAATGAAACATGCGGGTGGGCCAACATCTTGCAGCTAAAGAACTCACTACACCGGGCAGAAGGGTTAACTCGTAAAAAAAAGCACAAATATAACCATAAATTTTGATTTAAATGTTTTCGACGCTGACAGATAAGTCAAAAGCCATCTCCCTTCTTTTACAGTCCTCACTCTGTCCAAGATGAACTTGGCCTTTTTGTGGTAAGACAGGACGACTTTTCATTCTGTTCCCAACTTCCTCTCCACCATAATAATATTAGACCGTCATAACTTGACAACCGATGTAGCTTTTTGTCGACTCGAGATACGAATGGTCCGGTATAGGTTTTTTATTTATACCTGTAGAGGAACTATTGCTTGTTAGACACTTGCACGGCGCATGTACAAATAGTATCACTGAGCATGCTGTCCGAGTGTAGATCGGGGAAGGGGTGCGATTTGAGGGACATTGCGACAGCACGAAGACTCGGCAAGAGAAGTTCGGAAACTGAAAGACAGGATGGGTGTTCGAGGAGTGCTGTGCAGTCTTCGACACGTAGGGAAACCGACGTGAGGCTACGTCCACAGGTCGTGGGGTTGGGCGGACACCCCTCATTACAGATGTCGGGCGTCGTCGGCTAAGCGTACTGGTAAAACAGGACTGTCGGCGAAATGTCGCGGAACTAAAATCCAGACTTTAATAATGTGCAGGCTACAAGTGTGTGTGCACACACAGTAAACCGAGCACTGCTAACCACGGGACTCTGCAGCCGACGACCTACGCAAGTGCCGATGGCAGTGGTCATGACAGTGGCAACTACGGCTGAAATGGGATGCGATCTTGGGCACTGGACGATGGTGCAGTTAAGAGCGTTGCATGTCTTAGTAGGCGGTTTAGGTTGTTTTATTGGTAACGCCACGTAGCGCTCTCTGTGAAAATCACTGACTGTGCTGTGTGCAGTCTATGGCTGGTTTGCATTGTTGGCATTTGGTATTGTAGTGTTGGGCAGCTGGGCGTTAAGAGCGCGTAGCGTTGCGCAGTTGGAGGTGAGTCGCCAGCAGTGGTGGATGTGGGGAGTGAGAGAGCCGGATGATCTGGACAGAGGCAGCAAATTTGTAAGCCTCGATGTCATGAACTGATATGTTGTTGTCGTCAGTCCTGAGGCTGGTTTGATGCAGCTCTCCATGCTACCCTATCCTGTGCAAGTTTCTTCATCTCCCAGTACCTACTGCAACCTACATCCTTCTGAATCTGCTTAGTGTAGTCATCTCTTGGTCTCCCTCTACAATTTTTACCCTCCGCGCTGCCCTCCACTGCTAAATTTGTGATCCCTTGATGCCTCAGAACATGTCCTACCAACCGGTCCCTCCTTCTCGTCAAGTTGTGCCACAAACTCCTCTTCTCCCCAATTCTATTCAATACCTCCTCATTAGTTATGTGATCTACCCATCTAATCTTCAGCATTCTTCTGTAGCACCACATTTCGAAAGCTTCTGTTCTCTTCTTGTCTAAACTATTTATCGTCCATGTTTCACATCCATTCATGGCTCCACTCCATACAAATACTTTCAGAAACTACTTCTTGACACTTAAATCTATACTCGATGTTAACAAATTTCTCTTCTTAAGAAACGCTTTCCTTGCCATTGCCAGTCTACATTTTATATCCTCCCTACTTCGAGCATCATCAGTTATTTTGCTTCCCAAATAGCAAAACTCCTTTACTACTTTAAGTGTCTCATTTCCTAATCTAGTTCCCTCAGCATCACCCGACTTAATTCGACTACATTCCATTATCCTCGTTTTCCTTTTGTTGATGTTCATCTTATACCCTCCTTTCAAGACACTATCCATTCCGTTCAACTGCTCTTACAAGTCCTTTGCTGTCTCTGTCATCGGCGAACCTCAAAGTTTTTATTTCTTCTCCATGGATTTTAATACCTACTCCAAATTTTTCTTTTGTTTCCGTTACTACTTGCTCATTATACAGATTGAATAACATTGGTGAGAGGCTACAACCCTGTCTCACTCCCTTTCCAACCACTGCTTCCCTTTCATGTCCCTCGACTCTTATAACTGCCATCTGGTTTCTGTGCAGATTGTAAATAGCCTTTCGCTCCCTGTACTTTACCCCTGTCACCTTTAGAATTTGAAAGAGAATATTCCAGTCAACATTGTCAAAAGCTTTCTCTAAGTCTACAAATGCTAGAAATGTAGGTTTGCCTTTCCTTAATCTTTCTTGTAAGATAAGTCGTATGGTCAGTATTGCTTCACGTGTTCCAATATTTCTACGGAATCCAAACTGATCTTCCCCGAGGTACGCTACTACCAGTTTTTCCATTTGTCTGTACAGAATTCGCGTTAGTGTTTTGCAGTGGTTACTTATTAAACTGATAGTTAGGTAATTTTCACGTCTGTCAACACCTGCTTTCTTTGGGATTGGAATTATTATTTTCTTCTTGAAGTCTGAGGGTACTTCGCCTGTCTCATACAATTTCCTCACCAGATTGTAGAGTTATGTCAGGACTGGCTCTCCCAAGGCCGTCAGTAGTTCTAATGGAATGTTGTCTACTCCCGGGGGCTTGTTTCGGCTCAGGTCTTTCAATGCTTTGTCAAACTCTTCTCGAAGTATCGCATCTCTCATTTCATCTTCATCCATTTCTATAATATTGTCATCAAGTACATCGCCGTTGTATAGACCCTCTATATACTCCTTCCATATTTCTGCTTTCCCTTCTTTGGTTGCCGGCCGCGGTGGTCTCGCGGTTCTAGGCGCGCAGTCCGGAACCGTGCGACTGCTACGGTCGCAGGTTCGAATCCTGCCTCGGGCATGGATGTGTGTGATGTCCTTAGGTTAGTTAGGTTTAAGTAGTTCTAAGTTCTAGGGGACTGATGACCACAGCAGTTGAGTCCCATAGTGCTCAGAGCCATTTTTTGAACCTTCTTTGGTTAGAACTGGGTTTCCACCTGAGATCTTGATATTCATACAAGTGGTTCTCTTTTCACCAAAGGTGTCTTTAATTTTCCTGTAGGCAGTATCTATCTTAATCCTAGTGAGATAAGCCTCTGCATCCTTACATTTGTCCTATTGCCATCCCTGCTTAGCCATTTTGCACTTCCTGTTGATCTCATTTTTGAGACCTTTGTATTCCTTTTTGCCTGCTTCATTTATTGCATTTTTTTATTTTCTCCTTTCATCAATTAAATTCAATATTTCTTCTGTTATCTAAGGATTTCTACTAGCCCTCGTCTTTTTACCTACTTGATCCTCTGCTGCCTTCGCTACTTCATCCCTCAGAGCTACCCATTCTTCTTCTACTGTACTTCTTTCCCCCACTGCTGTCAATTGTTACGTTATGCTCTCCCTGAAACTCTGTACATCCTCTGGTTTAGTCAGCTTATCCAGGTCCCATCTCCTTAAATTCCCACCTTTTTGCAGTTTCTTCCATTTTAATCTGCAGTTCATAACCAATAAATTGTGACCGAGCGAGGTGGCGCAGTGGTTAGCACAATGGACTCGCATTCGGGAGGACGACGGTTCAATCTCGCGTCCGGCCATCCTGATTTAGGTTTTCCGTGATTTCCCTAAATCGTTTCAGGCAAACGCCGGGATGGTTCCTTTGAAAGGGCACGGCCGATTTCCTTCCCAATCCTTCCCTAACCCGAGCTTCTGCTCCGTCTCTAATGACCTCGTTGTCGATGGGACGTTAAACACTAACCACCACCACCACCACCAATAAATTGTGGTCAGAGTCCACATCTGCCCCTGGAAATGTCTTACAATTTATGACCTGGTTCCTAAATCTCTGTCTTACCATTATATAATCTATCTGATACCTTTTAGTATCTCAGGGATTTTTCCATGTATACAACCTTCTTTTATGATTCTTTAACCAAGTGTTAGCTATAATTAAGTTATGCTCTGTGCAAAATACTACCAGACGGCTTCCTCTTTCATTTCTTAGCCCCAATCCATATTCACCTACTATGTTTCCTTCTCTCCATTGACCTACACTCGAATTCCTGTCACCCATGACTATTAAAAATTCGTCTCCCTTCACTATCTGAATAATTTCTGTTATTTCATCATACATTTCATCAATTCTTCATCATCTGCAGAGCTAGTTGGCATATAAACTTGTACTACTGAAGTAGGCGTGGCCTTCGTGTCCATCTTGGCCACAATAATCCGTTCTCTATGTTGTTTGTAGTATCTTACCCGCACGCCTACTTTCCTATTCATTATTAAACCTACTCCTGCATTACCCCTATTTGATTTTGTGTTTTAAACCCTGTAGTCACCCGATCAGAAGTCTTGTTCCTCCTGCCACCGAACTTCACTAATTCCCACTATATCTAACTGTAGCCAATCCATTTCCCTTTTTAAATTTTTTAACCTACCTGCTCGATCAAGGGATCTGACATTCCACGCTCCGATCCGTAGAACGGCAGTTTTCTTTCTCCTGATAACAACGTCCTCTTGAGTAGTCCCCGCCCGGAGATCGGAATGGGGGACTATTTTACCTCCGGAATATTTTACCCAAGAGGACGCCATCATCATTTAACCATACAGTAAAGCTGCATGCCCTCGGGCAAAATTACGGCTATAGTTTCCCCTTGCTTTCAGCCGTTCGCAGTACCAGCACAGCAAGGCCGTTTTGGTTATTGTTACAAAGCCAGATCAGTCAATTATCCACACTGTTGCCCCTGCAACTACTGAAAAGGCTGCTGCCCCTCTTCAGGAACCATAAGTTTGTCTGGCCTCTCAACAGATATCCCTCCGTTGTGGTTGCACCTACGGTACGGCCATCTGTATCGCTGAGGCACGCTATATATGTATAATGACTTTTGAACACTATTAAGGTAAATACATTGTTTGTTCTCTATCACAATCTTTCATTTGGTAACTATGCCTATCAGTAGTTAGTGCCTTCAGTAGTTAGAATCTTTTATTTAGCTGGCAGTATTGCCGCTCGCTGTATTGCAGTAGTTCGAATAACGAAGATTTTTGTGAGATAAGAATTCATGAAAGGTATAGGTTATTGTTAGTCAGGGTAATTCTTTTGTAGGGTTTACTGAAGGTCCGATTGCGTTGCGCTAAAAATATTGTGTGTCACTTTAGTGAATGTATGAGTACGTTCTGATTTGCTCAGCTGTTTGAAAGTCAAATAACATAAGATACTTATCAGCCCAGTAATTCATTAATTTTTCTAAGGGGACGTTACATATATCGACTCTCAGCCGATGATACCTAACTGGAATCTTCTGATTTTTTCTTGCAGTTTGTGTAATTAGTGTAGCTATTGTTTATTGCTAGCAGGTAATTGTAGAGAGAATCTTCTTTGTAGTTGTTTTCATTGCTGTACAGTAAAACAGTTGTGGCATTGATGTAGATTTGCACCAAGTATTTCGCAGCTGCGCTTGCAATTAACTAGATATTATTTTCAGTGCTATGTTATTGTTTTTTTCTTATTTTACTCTTCCAATTGTGCTTTTCTGTGTTATCGTGTGAAACATTGTGACAATTATGGCGTGTGAAAAACGTAATACTAGGCTCCAAAGTAAACTGAGAAATGACAGTGAAGACGATAGCAGTGTATCAACACCACCGTGTAATTAATTAACTAATGTTCAACATAGTAATTTGGTAATTGTGCATAGGAAAATGGAGCGGGCGGCAAATAATGGAGTAGATAGTGAAACAATTAGTCAACAGGGAAACATTATCGATCGATCGGTCGGTAACAGTTCGCCTCAGGAATCCGAAATGACAGGACACAGTCTTGTAAATACTGTAGATTCAGGTTTTGCGTCCTAGCCGTTTTCTCAAATAAGTCAAGACACGTTTCCTGCTCGTCGAAATGTGAATATTGCCGGTGCAAATGCACTTCCGAAAAGCGTAGAGGACCAGATTCCAGACACTATTACATTATTATTCCAATTAATGCAACAAATGAAACAAAATCAGAAACAAACACAGACACAATGGAATAACATCAGAGACAAACACAGCAACAGTTAGACGCAATGGAACAAAATGAAAAACAGTCACAGCAACAACTTAAAAAGTTAGATACCACACTTGAACAAACACGTGAAGGTTTAACTGCTGAAGCACTTAAAATCAAATCGAAATGTCAAAAAGTCTGTAATGACGTAAAAACACAAATTTGTAAGTATTTCCAACCTATTTTTTCGCGTCATGAAAATGCATTACAGAATCACGAAGCAGCCGTAATAGAACTGCAAACTATTGTCATGAAAATCACGACACCTTGCAAGCTAAAATTGACTCAGTTGCATCTATCGATTCGGTTATGCAACTTGCAAAAACTCAGGAAAACTTAAAGGACACAGTAGATACGATTTCAACACAAATGGAGTCTCTGAAACTTGGTTCAGAAAAACACACTGAGGAAATAAGTTCTCTATCGGAGAAAGTAGCCGAACTTTCGGATCATTCACCAACTTATCCACGAAGGTAGATGACGATATGAATGACACAAGACCCGTAGCCGTCACTGACACAGGAGACTATGAACAAATTAGAAAATTCAAACAAAATCAAAATCAAATCAATACACACTACAAAAGAGAAATCCGCGAAATGCAAGATCTGTACACAGGTAATACAAGAATTACATATTTCAGAAGAGACTCGATCTCCAACACGGGAAGAGGGACTTAGAAATACGGAAAAGTCACAAGATAATAACACACGGCATTACGGAAATTATGAAAGAAATTAGCAAGGTACACCCAATTTTTAGATGGAACCGCCGAAAAGAGCTAACAATGACCGATATGCGACTCGCCGACATGATGATTCTGACTATAAGCTGTTCATTACTACACGTAAATTCAAAATATTTAAGAATTCTGGAAACGACATTCATTCATTCATCAATTCTCTCATTGATGTCCTCCCAACTGGTCATTGGAGCACAGGTTAGAATTTATGTGCAGCTACTTAGAGAATGAAACATCTGTAAGAATGCGATCGGTCATTCACGATTGTCACAGTGAAGGAGAATTTTATCATGCCTTCCTCTCAGGATATTGGTCTCAAGCTACTCAAGACCAAGTAAAACATAGCATCGAAATGATGAAACATTTTGAACAAACCCATACAGACCTCAGAACTCATCCGCATTTGCTTAATCAAATTGCCTGAACATTTACGACATATTATTTTGACAGGACGTTGCAAAGACGACATTGAAGCTTTTCAGGGACTGTTATAAGAATTGGAAATTGAAACTGACCATCGCGGGACGCGAAAACAGGAACACAACAATTACAGGTCACATCCGTCACAATTCCTCGATGAAAGAAATAATAACTGGTCACGACAACGCTATTCTCACAACGCAAATCGTGAACAAAACAGACACAATCCATACGACAACCACTGGCAGAGTTATAGTTACAGAGAAAGATCGCATTTCTGTAGCAATGAATATGACAGAGACAATGATAGAAACAGACAATATGGAAACCAAAACAAGTATTATCAAGGGTGACAGAATAACTTCAGACCCAACAGATCAGCGCGCAGTTACGATTCAGGGAGAAATTCTCCACCACCCGATAGCCAAGAAAGAAATGATGGGATCTACCGACATGACGACAGACGATATAATCGTAACGACAGACCTGGCGGGATTCAAACAGGACAGGGCCCTCTCGACAATGTGAATTTGTAGAAGTTAGGTATCCTAATCCCAATAACGACGCGTGCCAACAGAGACAGACAATGACTCTCACCGCAGGCAGCCACGTGCGCCGGCTGGCTCAGTGAAAAATAACATAGACGCTAACCTTGAGAAAAATTTTAGTATTCCTTACCGACGTATACCACATGATAATTATTTTCAAGCTGGAACTCTGCGCACTAGAAAGGGGAAAGGATTGCACCTCATATCCCATGTAAAACCGTTTCTTGAGAGATAATCTGCTTTTTAACTTAGTCTTTGCTATAAAATTTTTCACTTCACGTTGCTAGTACGCTTCGTCAGACTTAGAAACTGTTAACATGCAACTATGTTTTAAAGTTAACTATCCAGTGTAGAACCTAGGGAACATATTTAGACAGTAATTACGAATGCATTGTTATAGTGAACAGACGACTCAGTGTTATTGTCTGTGTACATTCTTGCTTGTTAGTTGTACGATTACGTAACGACTATAAGGCTCACATACTTAGAACATATACCAGTACTGCTAACGAGACTTTAATGCAATACATTCTGGGTTTAAAGTACTTTCTGTGAGATTAAAGATGACTTAGCATTTGGTTTCTTCGACAACTACACGATTATATCACGACGCTACTAATGAGTGGCACAATTTACATTGTTGTTTTTGCGGGGTATCTGTTTTATATCTGCCAGTTTTTCTGTATTATTCTGGAAAGTAAAACAGTTTCAGTAGTAACTTTTGTGGTATAGCTACAATGAGACCGCCTCTTCCATAGCACAACAATACATTACGTTACAGTACTTTCTTGATCGCGGTAATGTATGTAATAACTAAGATATCTATACGCATAGCATTTCGCTTTTGTTTATTAGGAGGTAAGTACATTGACTTCCACAGAACTTTGGTTACGGACGACGATAATTACGACACTTGGGACATTTTTTACCCTCAAGTAATGGCAGAGATTATGTTACAACAAGACTCAGAATTTAGAGCTGCAGTACGCGTATTTTAGTGATTAATTTTGTACCTAAAAATTTATTTTAAATGATTTTTGAATTACAGAGAAAGTTTTCGGTGATACATTTCATTCCATCGCTGTAATCTGTAACACCTGAGGGTATAATTACTTTAATGCTCAAGGGGCTACACGCCTACTTTGTGTACCATGTGTTTGGCAAACACAGGGAACCCTAGCCGATATGGTATTTGCTTATACAACTTTACACATCGGTACCATGTTTCTCTAACACAAATTACACAGCTATCTGACCATTTAACTGAGAGAGACAAACATTTATTTTACTACATCAGTGACATATGTTTACGTAATTACACAGTTGGATAACTTCACACTTATGAAGTTGTATTTTGTCTGTACTGTGTGAACTGTTCATATTTTTTTCGGAACCACTGTGATACTATGAGGGCTTTGAATGTCGTATTTGATAAGGGAGCATGTATTTGAAGTACGTTTGAGGTAGATGACTTTATTGAAGGTCTTGAAGTTATTGGTGGAAAGATTTGAGTGAGGTGTTATGATATTATTACGATGGCGACGTGTATTATGCTATTGAGGTATGTTTATGATCAATAAGCTGATCCTATATGAGGAATTTATTATGATGAAACATTGAAGAAGTGTCGACGAATATGTATATGTGTAATAAAGTAAGGAATAATGAGTAGTGGTTAGGGACTCTGGTTTGTGAAAAAGGATGTTGGAAACAAAGAATCATACCCTAAGAGTTATGAAATGTGTGTATATGCGTGAATGTATCACAATGCAGCCGAAAATTTTTTGGGCACTGTTATATTTACAGGATTTTGTTTCTACACATTTGTAACGCAAATTCTCGACCTGTGAAATTTTTATATGGGACTGTCACTGTAGCGGAAATTGCTGTCGTAAATATTTCGGTAAGAAAGTTAAGTGACCGTGACGTAATGCGTTTTGGGCGCCCAGCTGAGAGACAGTCTTCTGAAAAAAAAGTCATTAGGTGGAGAAAAAAGACGCCATTAACCTCTTTATTGACATTCCTTTGTAGAAAGCTTCGCAAATATGACACGCTATTACGTGGAAACATATGATTATACTGTGGAGCCCGTACTTTGTGCTGCTTACTGAAATGCTTATGAAATTATGGGAAATGATCTTACATCTGCACACCTGATGATAAGTGTCTTTCTACGAGAATTGAGAAAATTTCTACTAACTTATGAAATGCAACATGACTATTGAATGATATTGTTATGCTTTGCTTTACATAGTTGATTATTTCATTTGATATCTGTTTTCCAACTGTGTTTCAGCATTGGTTTTATAAAATAAAATAAAATGCAACTGCTAATGGGAACACTTTCTGTCAACAGATCTATTAAATAATAATTTTATGATCCACATTTTTCGAAAAAGGAGCACTTGGAACGGAAAGAACAATAAGAAGGGACTAATAACAGTAACTGCAAACATATTTTTTTTTCAAGTACTTGGTAATTTTTTTGTAGAATAAGTTGTGGTGTACCACTTAAATTACATAGACATTAAGATGTGAAATTACATTTACCTTATCTGCATTGTTGTCTTTAGTGTACTATTTTTTCTGCTTGTGGGTTTGTCATATTTAGATATAAGTTACTGGATTTGCTACTGCTGTTTGCCAGGCATAGTGCTTTGTATTACTCTGTTAAACCAGTTTTACTGCTGATTTATTTTTCTTATTTGCCGCCCATTGCCTTATATTAGTAGTAATGTTACAATTGCTTTGCTAATTTAGATATACTGCTGCTTGCTTTGTCAATATGCATTTTTGTCATTGCTGTTTGTGTTAATTGTTTTGTACTGCTGCATTGCCTCGTCCCTTAGTTTAGCATATGAGCTCTGTAGATTTAAGTTAGCTTCAGAGGGGGTAGATTATATAAGAGAGTGAGTTGTGAGGAATTGGAAGAAATGCATTGACAAGGTATTAAAAACAAGTAAAATAAGAGGAAACATCTATGAAATGAAGTTTTGGGTTGGACTGTAGTACCAATTGTCACACTGAAAACAAACCCTGACCTGTCCTTTGTGTTCTTCCACTACGTGTCTGTGTACCTTGTGTTCTTCCTGTCTTTATGTATTTAGGTAATAATATTTATGTTGTAGAATTTTTCTAATACTCAGCTACATTCACTATGATGAGGGATACTGTTATCCTCAAACATAATTTGCATTTATTATATGTTATTTACTTTGTAAAGATGTTTAGACATTATTTATTCTGTTTTGATTTTATGCTTACGTGTGAAGTTGATGTTTCGAAAGTTATTCTGACCTTTTATGTATTTACTTATATCATAATTCCTGCAACACTCATGTATATGTTTATTTCTATTCTTTTGTAAAGCCCTTATTATTACAAATGTTATCTGTATTGTTATGTTCTTTAATGATGTATTTTGTACCTTTGTAGTTGTATTCTTATGTTGTAAATTTATAATTGTATAAACACCAGTTCTTCAAATTAAGTTACATTTCACTGCACACCTTTCTGTTGTTCTTAATATATGCACAATAGATGAGAAGTTGGGACTTAGTGTTTCCAAGTGTGCTGATAATTCAGCAAGGGACTGGTTAACAGCATTGCTGGTCCTAAGGACAATTCAAAAAACTTTGTGAGTGCACAAGTGGTGTTTTATGGACTCGCTACATTATCCGCAAGACTCTTCGATGGTGATTGTGCACCTGCACAGTCGCAACAGATAGCAGCTGGCCCTCTCTACAAGGACTGCAGTGGGTCTGAACCTTTGATGGCCCACCAATACCATCATCTCTACAAGGACTGCAGAGGGTCTGCACCTCTGGTGGCCCACCAATACTGTAATCTCTACCAGGACTACAATGGATCTGCTCTGTGATGACCTGCCTACCAATATTCTTCAAAACTTCGACTGACACTGCTGTTGGTTTGCTCTGTTGTGGACCATTACCTGTCTGTATGTCAAGAGCCAGAATTATCTTTCTGTTGGAAGGACAAGACTGCTTCTTCAAGACTGCATGGAAATCCACTACTTCCATGTGCATTTTCTTTTACTGCTCTGACTTTGTGCATAAAATTGTAATTAATACTGTGATGAATGATCAGGACTGTCTTTATGGACTGTGAGAAAATTTTAGCTTTTGACCAACGTTGTATCAATAAGTGTGTGTATTTGATATCTTTGTTATTGTAATTACGAAAAATTTTCTCATATCATTATTGGCCACTGCTCAAAACAATTTCTAAAATTTTTTGTGGCGAGCATGTGGGCTATGTATGTAGGTTGTTTAGGTTTTTTTATTGGAATGACACGTAGCGCTCTGTATGAAAATCACTGACTGTGCAGTGTGTAGTCTGTGGCTGGTTTGCATTGTTGAAATTTGCTATTGTAGTGTCGGGCAGTTGGACGTTAACAGCGAGTAGCGTTGCGCAGTTGGAGGTGAGCCGCCAGCAGTGGTGAATGTGGGGAGTCAGATGGAGGAATTTTGAGAGCGGATGATCTGGACAGAGGCAGTAAATTTGTAAGACTGGATGTCATGAACTGATATATATATATATATATATATATATATATATATATATATATATATATATATATATATATATAATGACTTCTGAACACTATTAAGGTAAATACATTGTTTGTTCTCTATCACAATCTTTCATTTGTTAACTATGCCTATCAGTAGTTAGTGCCTTCAGTAGTTAGAATCTTTTATTTAGCTGGCAGTATTGGCACTCGCTGTATTGCAGTTGTTCGAGTAACAAAGGTTTTTGTGACGTAAGAATTCGTGAAAGGTATATGTTATTGTTAGTCGGGGCCATACTTTTATAGGGATTACTGAAAGTCAGATTGAGTTCCGCTAAAATTATTGTGTGTCACTTTAGTGAATGTCTGAGTACGTTCAGTTTTGCTCAGCTGTTTGAAAATCAAATAACATAACATGTTTATCAGCACAGTTATTCATCAATTTTTGTAAGGGGACGTTACACATGGTCTGATGAATTCCGATACCTTCTTCATCATGCCGATGGGGCAGCGTGAATCCGTTGTCTTCCAGAGCAGAAGCTCCTTGGCGCCTGCACTACAGGACGGAGACATGCTCGCATGACTGCATTATTCTTTGGGGCAGATGCTAGTAGGGATCCACGGGTACAGTGGAAATCGAGCAAGGCATCATGATGGGCAAGGAGTATCGTAGACCGGTTGCAGACCACTTACACCCATTCGTAACGATCATGGTACCTGATGGCAGTGGCAGCAAAAAAATAAAATTAAAGATAAACATCGTGGCAACAACCGAACCAGCGAACCACTGACTACGTATTCACACTCCTCCAACACTATAGAGTGAGTACCCTCCCCGGGTAAGAAGTAATTTCGTAGCTTAGATGTTGTACTGATGCGTCAGGAACTGCAGTCATTCCTCTTAATTTTGTCTTTAGAACTGACGAACCATATACAAGGACAGGAGCGACAGTTCTCCACTGATTCCATTTGTTTCTAATTAGCCCAATCAGCCATGGTGATAACACACACGCTTCCAAAGAACCTTCTGTTTCAACTAGTAGTTACAGTCAAACAAACCAATGGACGGAGAGAACCGTGAGTATGCGCTCGTCTGTTGCACGTACCACCTCCGCTCCCGCGTCTGCGCAAGGTTACCAGTCCGAGCAAATTGGATGAATGCGTAATTTTGGACCGCTGCATGCGCACCCTTGCCTCACCTGCAACGGTCGTGCGCGCCTAGTGCACAGGGAATGTCGCACAGGTGTAACCGCACAGTTAAGAGAAGAGGAGGTGTTCCACTAGTGGGGGTGATTTCGGAACACTTCTGGTCGATTTGGGGTAAGTGAGCAGACTATAAGTGGCCTTTTAGGTTTTTATGTTGGTAACGTCACGTAGCGCTCGGTATGAAAATCACTGACTGTGCTGTGTGCAGTCTGTGGCTGGTTGGCAGTGTTGGAATATTCGCTATTGTAGTGTTGGGCAGTTGGACGTGAACAACGCGTAGCGTTGGGCAGTTGGAGGTGAGCCGCCAGCAATGGTGGATGTGGGGAGAGAGATGGCGGAGTTTTGAGAGGTTGCTATAAGCGGACGACTTGGACGAGTGTCCTTCAGAAAAAGGAAATTTGTTTCATTGGATGTCACAAACTTATATATATACAGGGTGGTCCACTGATCGTGACCGGGCAAAATATCTCACGAAATAAGCGACAAACGAAAAAACTACAAAGAACGAAACTTGTCTAGCTTGAAGGGGGGAAATCAGATGGCGCTATGGTTGGCCCGCTAGATGGCGCTGCCATAGGGGAAGACGGATATCAATTGCGTTTTTTTTTTAATAGGAACCCCATTTTTATTACATATTCCTGTAGTACGTAAAGAAATATGAATGTTTTAGTTGGACCAAATTTTTCGCTTTGTGATAGATGGCACTGTAATAGTCACAAACATATGGCTCACAATTTTAGACGAACAATTGGAAACAGCTAGGTTTTTTTTTAAGTTTAAATACAGAACATAGGTACGTTTGAACATTTTATTTCAGTTGTTCCAATGTGATTCATGTACCTTTGTGAACTCATCATTTCTAAGAACGCATGCTGTTACAGTGTGATTACCTGTAAATACCACATTAATGCAGTAAATGCTCAAAATGATGTCTGTCAACCTCAATGCATTTGGCAATACGTATAACGACATTCCTCTCAACAGCGAGTAGTTAGCCTTCCGTAAAGTTCGGACATACATTGGCAATGCGCTGACGCATGTTGTCAGGCGTTGTCAGTGGATCACGATAGAAAATATCCTTCAACTTTCCCCACAGAAAGAAATCCGGGGACGTGAGTTCCGGTGAACGTGCGGGCCGTGGTATGGGGCTTCGACGACCAATCCTCCTGTCATGAAATATGCCATTCAATACAGCTTCAACCTCACGCGAGCTATGTGCCGGACATCCATCATGTTGGAAGTACATCGCCATTCTGCCATGCAGTGAAACATCTTGTAGTAACATCGGAAGAACATTACGTAGGAAATCAGCATACATTGCACCATTTATGTCAATAAAATTCTTCTGGGTTAGAGACCGCATTGTCATTTATAAAATTCCAACGTTTCGGCGTCTGTTGCAAGACTCCTTCCTCAGGGTGTGTTGCTAACTGCTGAAGTTAGCAACACACCCTGAGGAAGGCGTCTTGCAACAGACGCCGAAACGTTGGAATTTTATAAATGACAATGCGGTCTCTAACCCTGAAGAATTTTATTGACATTGACAACGGCCGCGGAACCCTACGGTTACATTTAATTGCACCATTTAGATTGCCATCGATAAAATGGGGGCCAATTATCCTTCCTCCCATAATGCCGCACCATACATTAACCCACCAAGGTCGCTGATGTTCCACTTGTCGCAGCCATCGAGGATTTTCTGATGCCCAATTGTGAATATTATGCCGGTGCACGTTACCGCTGTTGGTGAATGACGCTTCGTCGCTAAATAGAACGTGTGCAAAAAATCTGTCATCGTCCCGTAATTTCTCTTGTGCCCAGTGGCAGAACTGTACACGACGTCAAAAGTCGTCGCCATGCAATTCCTGGTGCATAGAAATATGGTACAACTGTCCGGCGAACGGTCCGGACACTTGGATGATGTCGTCCAGGATACCGAGCAGCATACATAGCACACGCCCGTTGGGCATTTTGATCACCATAGCCATACATCAACACGATATCGACCGTTTCCGCAACTGGTAAAAGGTCCATTTTAACACGGGTAATGTATCACGAAGCAAATACCGTGCGCACTGGCGGAATGTTACGTGATACCACGTACTTATACGTTTGTGACTATTACAGCGCCATCTATCACAAAGCGAAAAAAGTGGTCCAACTATAACATTCATATTTCTTTACTTACTACACGAATATGTAATAAAAATGGGGGTTCCTATTTAAAAAATGCAATTGATATTCGTTTGACCTATGGCAGCGCCATCTAGCGGGCCAACTATAGCGCCATCTGGTTTCCCTCCTTCAAGCTAGACGAGTTTCGTTCTTTGTAGTTTTATTTCGAGATACATTTGGCCCGGTCACTATCAATGGACCACACTGTGTATTATGACTTTTGAACACTATTAAGATAAATACATTGTCTGTTCTCTACCAAAATCTTTCATTTGCTAACTATGCCTATCAGTGCTTTCGGTAGTTAGAATCTTTTATTTAGCTAGCAGTACTGGCGCTCGTTGTATTGCAGTAGTAACGAAGAATTTTGTGAGGTAAGTGATTCATGGAAGGTATTGGTAATTGTTAGTCAGGTCCACTCTTTTGTAGGGATTACTGAAAGTCAGATGGCGTTGCGCTAAAAAAATATTGTGTGTCAGTTTAGTGATGATGAGAATAAGTAAAGAGAGAACTGTCTGAGTACGTTCAGTTTTACACAGTTGTCTTTTTTTCAAATAACGTAGAAGTTTACCAGCCGTTCTAAGTGGACGTTACAAGACGTTCTCGGCACAGTATTTCTGGCGGGTCTAGGGAGAAAGATATCAGATTTATAGTTTTCAATTATGTTTGTTCTGTTCATGTACGTTAGGGAAGCGTTTTGGTTTCAGTCTATTTTAGTGGTTTTGGATGTTCGTTAGGCAGTTCTGCGTCCACAATCTACCATTGTTGCTTTATCGCACTGAACACCTACAAGCAATGTGAAAGAGTAATGCTTTTCCTTTATCACATTCGATTACCTCAGTTCGTAAACAACGAGGAAACTTTTTGCATTTCAACTCAAACTTAAACTGTCGGATGTTCTGTGGTCACAATAGCCTGATGAACCACATGCGTTCAGATATAAAAGCTCGTCATTATAAATTAGTGAAGCTTCCGCCGTTTATGCCAAAAGAACCTGTGTATTCGTAATACTTTTTTCAACACCACAACCTTCATAAAGAGGAAGGGTAGGAGATCTCCTATAGTAAGACCACTCAATATTGAATCACATCAGAACGGAACCATATGAGATATGTTTGGATGGTACATGCACCCCATCAAGTCAGTTTCCAACACCTGTTTGCATAAGCCTTACTAAGTCGCGTGTGATAAGATTATCGTTACCATAAGGCGGCTTTTTGATGTTTCATCCTATTCACTAAATCAACAAGGAAGCAAGGTGATACGGGGCAGGACAGCAAAAGCAAAGAGATGGTTCCAAGTTAACGAAAGTGTTTCAATCAGCGGCTTTCTTTGAGGATAGTAGTAAGAAAGTAAAAGTCAACTTTCATTTGGCGAATTCCTGCCAAGCTTCCATGTTCACAAGAATTTTTGTGAAGCAGGAGGATCTGATATTTAATAACATAAATTCTCTTCCATGGTCAACAGAATTCTGCTTTTTGTGGGGTTAATTTTTTCAGAGAGTATGTTCGTATGAAATTTATTTAAAGAGTGTTCATGTTGACTATTAAAAATAAGTTTCTATCTTCAGTAGTGCTTTTTGAGAGAGTTTGGTAAACAATGGAAGGTCTCATCAAGGCGATATCTGGAATGAAAGTTACTACGAAATCGAAAACTTAAGTTTCGAACAAATGGACGGTGAACAGCCAGATGTAGTTGAAGTTAGCGTTCCACGTCACAAGGGAGGAGAAATCAATCCCGCAATCCCGGGGATCCTGAGCAAAACAAGATGAGTAATGCAGAGTTAGAGGAGGGACCAGCCATATAACAGCACAATAGAGAGGAAGCAGAACGGGGCACAGCAGGGACTGAAAACGTGCTTGAAGGCGAAAAGACATTTTCTACTATGAAACACTCCCGGTTAATTCCTTTACTGGGTTTTGTGTAATTTTCCGAAGCCGCCAAGTTTTGTGTAATTTTCCGAAGCCGCCAAGTTTTGTGTAATTTTCCGAAGCCGCCAAACAGTTAATTATTATATGACCGTGTGCTTAATGGAAGATAGGCTAACGGTTTTTCTGCTGTGGTTTCGGGAGTATTTCAACCCAGTGCGACTGTTTTGCAACTGAATAGCGCAATGATTGAAAGTTTTTCTATTATTAAGGACCACAAAGGTTCCGATGTACAAACTTTATTGTATGTTCTACGAACACACAAATTCTGAGGCAGTTGCTACCGTCGCCTTAAACATCTAATTACGGTTAAATCTCTTATTGGTTGCTGATTTTAGGTATTTCGTCACACGCAATGATGATGGTTAACTTCCACAACTATCGTCACGGCAATCCATAGTTGTTGTTGGCCGAAGCGGTTGACGCTAAACACGTAATTCGGCACTTGCCAATTTTGGTGTTTCATATCACTCTCGAATCGGTATTAGTGAAGGCCAACCCCACGACGATCATAGGGACGTGCTCACTCGTCACACTCCGGTGAATTTGCCGTTTACAACTCACTCGACCACCATTCTTGCCTGTCTCTCCCGCACTACAGCTCACTCGACACTCTCTAGTACTACTCCGCGCTCGTCTCACTGCCTACTGCAGCGCACGACGATCGACTCCTGTCTACTATCGACTTGGGCGTCGGATACTAGCATCTATGTTCATGGGATCACGGATCCCTTACAACTACTAGCGTTGTTTCTGTCCAGATAGGTACCAGCTGTTTCAGGACAGAAAAAAATTGATGTAAAAACAAGACTTTTAATGAGGAACAACAGGCGCTGGATAAAAATCTTGACGGGAAAAGTGGGGAATTAGGAATTTCGTTTCAATTTGTAGTTGGAGAGACCAACGCTATTTACAGACTGCATGCGAAACGACTGAAGTAAGCGAGGAGTGTACTGTAAATGTGCAATGCAAAGGTGAAATAGTAGTGGAAGTTGATGACGCAGAAGGGAATCTACAGGGGTTGTCAGAATGAACTGAAAGAATAGGCGGTGGAAAATGAACTGACGGTGAAGTCAGAGAATACGGGTACAGACAGTAATGTGGTAAGAGAGGCCATTGCGAAGTTTATGGTGAATACAACGAGACGCTCGAACGAGTGTGCCAGCAAGTGGCCCAACAAGAGACCTCGCTCCACAAATATGAGATTTAGGCTTACAGGATGGCACTGACAACGAAAATGGAACAGACGTAATTACGAAATCAAGGGTATTCAAATCAAACGCAGCCAGTGGCAGTAGGTGATAATGAAGAGGTGTTTTCCCTGTTCCATTTCAGTCAAAACCAGTCAGAGGTCAACGGGCACAGCCAGGAGGCGGTAGACAGTTTCCAAAGAAAGCAAAAAGATTTGGCTGAATTGCATACAGACGGGCGATTTGTTCACGATCGTAATAGTAAGAAGTATAATCATTATCGAGATGAGTTACGGGAAATCGAAGATCTCAAGAGAAGGCTACGAGATATTCAATGTTCTCCAGACCCTGTGGGTTGTTCGAAAAGAAAGGATAGATACCAATGAAGATTAACGATACAAGGACTACGTGTTTCTAGGAAATTATTCATTGTTCCCTTATTCCACCAATGACCAACATCTGTAAGTATCGGTAGATCCATTTGAACTTTGGATATCGCTTTCAGGGAGCCTTCTGCTAAAAATTAAATACAAGTATAGCCATTTAGGAGAGGAGCCCGCTGTGAGACACACACTCAATTCCACAGAGATTTCCTAAATCAATTCGGGTCCAAGGAACACCAGGATCGAATGGTTCAAATGGTACAAATGGCTCTGAGCACTATGGGACTCAACTGCTGTGGTCATCAGTACCCTAGAACTTAGAACTACTTAAACCTAACTAACCTAATGACACCACACACATCCATGCCCGAGGCAGGATTCGAACCTGCGACCGTAGCAGTCGCACGGTTCCAGACTGCGCGCCTAGAACCGCGAGACCACCGCGGCCGGCAGGATCGAATGGAATTAGGCACTCTCATGAAGGAAAACTAGCGACACGAACTACCACGATCGATTCTTATTCTTCGGCACCACAGCCCTTAGTGGGCCTTTGCCTCCTCAGCAACCTTGCTCCAAAACTCTCTGTTGTCAGCATTTTCTTCCATCCACGGATCTCCGTCTTGACAAGGTCAGCCAGCACATTGTCCATTCATCTAGCTCTTGGTCTGCCCTTCCTTCTGGTGGAATACAGTCTGGCATTTAGGTTTGCTTAATAGGCTTTGTTTCCTGCTTGCATACTTTCTTTAATACATATTCTCATGCTACTGTCATTGGTTAGGAGGACACCTAAATTGTGGAAGCATCTAACAGCTTTGTGCACATTTCAGAGATCTTCAGGTCCAGTGGTGTTCTTCTAGCTTCAGAGTTGGACATAACCATATATTACTTTCTTTCATTTATATTAAGTCCAATTCTTGTTCCTTCTGCTTCCATTTGTCCATATATTTCTTTAGGCGATGTTACATCCCTTACCACGATGGCAATATTATATGCATATGAGCATATCTGGCTGGACTTCATCACTATTGTTCCTCTTTTATCTACGTTTTGTAGGATACTATGCATTGGTAAGCTAAATATGACTGCAGAGAGGCCATCACATTGTTTCACTCCATCCTCAGACTGCCTCTTCATTCTGTTATTCACTTTTGCTTTTGCTTTTGTATCCTTCATTGTTAGCTCGATTAACCTTCTCAGTTTATCACAGATGCCCAATTCTTTCAACCCTTTTTACAGCGCTGGTCTATTAATACTATCGAAAGTTTGTTTAAAGTCAATGAACAGGAAGATGAGATCTACACTACTGGCCATTAAAACTGCTACACCAAGAAGAAATTCAGGTGATAAACGGGCATTCATTGGACAAATATATTATACTAAAACTGACATGTGATTACATTTCCACGCAATTTGGGTTCATAGATCCAGAGAAATCAGTACCCAGAACAACCACCACTCGCCGTAATAACGGTCTTGATACGCCTGGGCATTGAGTCAAACAGAGCTTGGATTGCGTGTACCCGTACAGCTACTCACGCAGCTTCAACACGATACCAGAATTCATCAAGAGTAGTGACTGGCATATTGTGACGAGCCAGTTGCTCGGCCACCATTGATCAAACGTTTACAGTTGGTGAGAGATCTGAAGAATGTGCTGGCCAGGGCAGCAGTCGAACATTTTCTGTATCCAGAAAGGGCCTACAGGACCTGCAACATGCGGTGGTGCATTATCCTGCTGAAATGTAGGGTTTCGCACGGATCGAATGAAGGGTAGAGCCACGGGTCGTAAAACATCTGAAATGTAACGTCCACTGTTCAAAGCGCCGTCAATGCGAACAAGAGGTGACCGAGACGTGTAACCAGTGGCACCCCGTACCACCACGCCGGGTGATACGCCAGTATGGCGACGACGAATACACGCTTCCAATGTGCGTTCACCACGATGTCGCCAAACAGAAATGCGACCATCACGATGCTGTGAACAGAACCGGGATTGATCCGAAAAAATGACGTTTTGCCATTCGTGCACCCAGATTCGTCGTTGAGTACAACAATCGCAGGCGCTCCTGTCTGTGATGCAGCGTCAAGGGTAACCGCAGCCATGGTCTCCGAGCTGATAGTCCATGCTGCTGCAAACGTCGTCGAACTGTTCGCGCAGATGATTGTCGTCTTGCAAACGTCCCCATCTGTTGACTCAGGGATCGAGACGTGGCTGCACGATCCGTTACAGCCATGCGGATAAGATGCCTGTCATCTCGACTGCTAGTGATACGAGGCCGTTGGGATCCAGCACGGCGTTCCGTACTACCCTCCTGAACCCACAGATTCCATAGTCTGCTAACAGTCATTGTATCTCGACCAACGCGAGCAGCAATGTCGCGATACGATACACCGCAATCGCGATAGGACCTTTATCAATGTCGGAAACGTGATGGTACGCATTTCTCCTCCTTACATGAGGCATCACAACAACGTTTGACCAGGAAACGCCGGTCAACTGCTGTTTGTATATATGATATCGGTTGGAACCTTTCTTCATGTCAGTACGGTGTAGGTGTCGCTAACGGCGCCAACCTTGTGTGAATGCTCTGAAAAGCTAATCATTTGCATATCACCGCATCTTCTTCCTGTCGGTTGAATTTCTCGTCTGTAGCACGTCATCTTAGTGGTGTAGCAATTTTAATGGCCAGTAGTGTATATCATATTGTTTAAATTTTTCCATTAATTGTCTAACAACAAACAACTGGTCAGATGTGTCTCTTTTTAGTCGAAATCCACACTGGTATTCTCCGAGTATCTTTCCGGCGCGCTTCATTACTCTTTTGTTCAGTACTCCAGAGAAAATCGTATATACTGTATACAGTAGGGTTATGTCTCTACAGTTATCACAATTGACCTTTTCTCCTTCCTTATATACTGGGCACAGTATTCCAATATTCCACTCCTCCGGAATGCTTTCATTTACCCGTATGTTCTTTATTACGAGTACTTTAAATATTTCACTTTTTAGAGATTGCCCCCCTGATTTTATTAGAACTGAGACGATCTCATCTTCACCAGGTGCACGGTTATTTTTTAGTTTTATTTATCATTCTTACCACTTATAGCATTGTTAGGTTTTGTGCCTCATCCCTTGCAATTACTCTTGCCTCTGTGTTCTCTTCCTGTTCCTGTGTAGGTCTTCAGGCCTGAACTAAGTTTTTGTTGAGCATATCTTCGAAGTGTTCTGCGCACCTCTGCAATATTTCTTGTTCATCTCTGACTATCTCACCGTTTCTGTTTATGCATGCATTTTGTTTCTTTCTGTATCATTCTCAGTCTGCTACATTTTTACGTTCTATTACTAGTCTGCATTAATCATCAAACCACTCAATTCGTGCATTTTTTCTCATCCAGACTATGTCCTCTGCTGCCTCTTTCAGCGCTTTCAGGATGTTAGTCCATCTTTCTTGGATCCCCATTGTTCCTTCACTGGGAGTCAGTACATCTCTAACTTGCGCTTGGTATAATTTCTTAAGTGCTGGGTCATTCAGTTTTTCCGTGTCCCAGTTTGTATTTCTCCCTGTTCTAGGTTTAGCTGTTACAGATAGTTTCTCTCTCACTATATCTTTTACAGCATAGTGGTCTGAGTCACATTTAGGGCCCCAGCAGCTACTCATCGATAATTGACGTGGCATGTCGTGCCTTTACTAACACATGGTCAATTTGAATGACTACTCCACTTACATTTGATTTCCATGTTGAGAGATGTTTACTTTTAAGTTCAAAACATGTGCTCCTGACGATTAGATTATTTCTAGCAGCAAACTGACATAACATTTCTCCATGCTCGTTACTTTCTTCGTGTAATGTGTATCTCCCAGATACTCTTCCAGATTCGCTTCGTCCAAACTTTGCAATAAAATCTCCCATAACTAAGAACAGGTCATACTTTTATACTTCACCGCATGCCTTTTCTAGAAGATTATAAAACATTACCTTTGCTTCTTCTTCTGCTTACTCTGTTGGTGCGTATGCTGTTATTATCGTTATATTTCTGCATTTCCCTTTTACTCTCAGTCTGCTAAGTCTTTCATTTATGGATTCAAATTCCAAAATCCTTTTACCAGTCTCTTTTGTTACTGTGAATCCCGTTCTGGTTTGTTCTGTTCTTCTGTCTGGTCCACTATACGGCAGAGAATACTGGGGCATATCTATCTGTCCTTGTCCTTGCCATCTTATTTCTTGTAGCGCTACAGTGTTGTACTTGAACTTCGTGATCTCATCAGCTATTTCTTTCATTTTTCCCGTTTTCAAAATGGTCCATACATTACATGTTACTATTGCCAAATCATTTTTCCCTTTCTTTGCCAAGGCCGCGTTTTTTGTGTCTCATCCATCATTAGAGACACTTGTTGGGATTCTGTAATATGTCATTTTTACAATATTGGATTATCGACCCCACGTCCAACCCCTATCTTGGAGGACCTGGATTTCTTTAGGGTTTGCGCCACGAGGGAGGTTGGCTTCCCTCCGCCTACAGAGGACCCCCACCCACCCCTGCCCTATGTTGCAGGACACACTTCGTCTGGATCCTCAGTCGAGACCAGTCCGCTTTGGGTGGCCCTGCCGGCATAGCTGTCGACTTCATCGAGGTAAGCAAAACCCTTCAGCCCGGCACTGAAGGTGTCTACGATAACACGGTGTCCTTTGGGATGGCCCACGATCGATTCGCTTATTCAAAAGAGATGGTGAGCCACAACCAGTAACTCAATAACCTCTGCACTGATTGGCTACACTGAACATAAACCCCTCCACCTGGCGGGGAATGGCGTAAGCAGTATCACTGAGATTGCTGAAAGAGTGTAGAATGGGTAAGGTTTGCGATCTATAAGTTTCACTGAGGACAAATTGTGATGGATCAATGGAGCGATGGCTGCGCGCTATCATTTCGCAAACTGAACGACTTGTCCGGTTTTCGAAGAGTGCTTTAGTGGGTG
Organism: Schistocerca gregaria; assembly: GCF_023897955.1. NCBI lineage: Eukaryota > Metazoa > Arthropoda > Insecta > Orthoptera > Acrididae > Schistocerca > Schistocerca gregaria. The sequence goes on from NC_064927.1 coordinate 439,023,183, forward strand.
TCTCCAGAATGTGGTAGAACAAGGCGTAACCAAGTCTAAACTTCATGAGACTGGGCGGCCACCCCTCATTGCATATCTCTGAGGTCGTAGGCTAGACAGACTGGTAAAACAGGACAGGCAGCGAACTGTGACGGAACTAAAATCAGACTTTCATGATGAACACACAGTGCAATGAACACTCCTAACGAAGAGGCTCCACATTCAACAGCCCTCGTTTGTGTCAATGTTAACACCACGAAATCGGCAACTGCGACTGAAATGGGCAGGTGGCCATCGGCATTTAACGTTAGCGCAATGACAGAGTGTTGCATGGTCTCATGAACCGATACCTCTTCATTATGCCGATGGGATGGCGCGAATTGCTTGTTATATTTCCTTGAGATTTGTCTTCACGTCAGAGACAAGCTGGAGTGTCTACATTGTCCTCTGGGCATCAATAGGTGTAGTGCAACTCTTGAAAAAGGCACCACGACGGTCAAAGAGTATCATAAACTGGTTGAAAACCACTTATAACCCTTAATGACGATAATGCTTTCCGAGAAAACCGGCAATTTTCAACATGCCTTGTCACAAAGCCAAGAGCGTGATGAAGTGGTAGACGGAAAGCAGTGGCTCCCCAGCTCTCCAGATCTGAACCCGATCGAACACATCTGGGATGAAATTGAATGTGAGCTCTTCGCCTCTCCTCCCTAAATTTACTGGAATTAGGTGACGTGTGTGTGCCAGCTCCGTCTAGCGTCCTACCAAGGCCCCATTGCTATCATGCCACGAAGCATCGCCGCTATTTTCCGTGTCAAAGGTAGGTGGTCATAATGTTTAGTCTGATCAGTGTGTCATGGCGGAGGCCATCTGTATTTGTCTTCAAAAGCTGCTATTCAGACCTTGTTACAGGAACCAGCCAGGAGTTTCACAAAGTTGGAATAATACACAGTGGCATGGAAACTGAGGCCACAGTTTATTGAGTCCGCATCAATACGAAGTCACCAGTAGTACGTCACTGGAGGCGCGTCATTCAGAAATACGAGACTCCCTGCACATACAGTGGAGATACGGTCGGCATACCCATACTACAACAAGGATCATGAGAGTGATAATAGAAATGAACATATTTTAATAGAAGACGAAAGACAGTGTCAAGGGTTTAACACTGTGAAGAGAGAGAGCTTGTGTATACAGATTTCAGTAGTATAATAGACACTGCTTAAAGACAGTCAGGTAGTTCAGTCACTTACGTGCCTCTTAGTTTTTATAAGTATAGATGGTTTTAGATTCCTTGTAGGCCCTATCATTGTTTCAAATAGTCAAAATTCTACTCTGAGAGATGATGTTGGTATAGAGATTACACAGCAGTAAAAAGTGAACAGGAACACTGCAGAATTAACGTTTGAAGTGGGTGGGTCAGTCATCATTTTGATAAATGTGCGTGTACCATCACAAAATAGTGAATTATGTGCTGATGGGGGAATGTCCATAACGAGTATAGAAGGAGAAGATCTGAACACAATCGTTGTGGTTGGCAGGAGAGCCTACACCGTTTAATAAAGGAGGCCGAAATGCACGCGTTTTAGCTCACGCAGGCTGGTGTGAGGTCTGGAACATGACAAGAGAATTAGAATTGAGAAAAACGGACGTAGCTGGTGGAATACTTAACTTTAATCTATTAATGACGAATTTCGCTCTTTATGGTACATGATTCGCAATATCAATAGTACGGATACTGGCGCCTTGCTAGGTCGTAGCAAATGACGTAGCTGAAGGCTATGCTAACTATCGTCTCGGCAAATGAGAGCGTAATTTGTCAGTGAACCATCGCTAGCAAAGTCGGCTGTACAACCGGGGCGAGTGCTTGGAAGTCTCTCTAGACCTGCCGTGTGGCGGCGCTCGGTCTGCAATCACTGATCGTGACGACACGCGGGTCCGACGTATACTAACGGACCGCGGCCGATTTAAAGGCTACCACCTAGCACGTGTGGTGTCTGGCTGTGACACCATAACAATGATACTGAAAGAGGTACAGAGTAGACAGAAGTAGATGTTATGTTGTGCCAGTGTGGGGAATAAGGTTCTTTGAGAGCATAGACCGTCAAGAAAACACATGTTTTTTACCACACGTTTTTCAGTGTGTTTGTTGAACTATTTTAAGTTACGAAAGTTGTGCATCCATGGCAACTTAAACCCTGCACACAAAGAGGATACACGATTTAAGCCATACATCCAGTTTAAAATCATTCACAGAATAAGGAATGTGTTGCGATGCCTTCCCTGAGGATCCGAAATTTTTAGTTACTTATTTGACCCTTTTATATATGTTGTTAGATTATCGTACTGGTAAGGTCAGCATATGGACTCTAAGTGGAGCAGATAAAGTGAACATGCCCCTGTTGGAAAGACTGTGTGAAAAGTATGACACCTGCTGCCTCATCCTACTTTCATCAATACCTGTAAAATATTTCCTAAATGTTTTAGCGTGAGACGATATTCATGCTCTTTGTAATTACCAATTCACCTCTCACTCCCAGAAACTTCGCTGACTGTAACTCGTTCACATCCACTAGTCCATTGATGTAAGTCGCTCTTACACATCCATTCCAAATTGCCTATTATCACTCACTCTTTTAGACCAACTCATTATCATTATGTGTTTCATCAGACCATGCAACGCTCAGAAATTGCACCAACGTCAATGTAGATGGTCACCTACCAATTTCAGATGTAGCTGCCGAGGTCATGGTGTTAACGCTGACACCTGCATGGATCGTCGCTTGCGGAGACACATCGTTTGGAATGTTTCGTGCTCTGTGTGTACAAACACACTTGTAGTCCGCCCAGCTTTAAAGTCTGGTGTTAGTTCCACCACAATTCGCTGTCCTTCCAGTTGTACCAGTGTACCAAACCTATGAAGTCCGACATCTGTAATGAGTGGGGTGGCTGCCCAACAGCACGACGTCTGGACATGGTTTCACTTTGTATCTCCACATGTTGAAGACACCACAGCACTCCTCGAACACCCAACAAGTCGAGCAGTACCCGACATGATCGTGCCGGCCGTCTGGGCCATCAGAACTGCTGTCGCTCAGATAGATCGCCTGCCTTCCCCATTCCACACTCAGGCACCATTCTTAGTGATACTATAAACATCTAGCAGTCTTTCCTAGCCAGGTGACGCTGCTATCCCCTGGACAGGTTTACATCGATAGTAGGTAAAAATGGAAATGCCGTCATTGGCCAGGAGGCCCCTTACGGGGCAAGGACAGCCACCTTGGTGCAGGTCTTATTACATTCGACCTCACATTGGGTGACCTGCGCAGCTGATGGGGGTGAAACGTTGATGAGGACAACACAACACCCTGTCCCTGAGTGGAGAAAATCCCGATAAAGCCGGGAATCGAACCCGAGCGTGTAGGGGAGCAATCCGTCACGCTGACCACTGACCGATCGGGGCGGACATCGATAGTAGGTTGGTGATCATAAGGATTTTGCTGATCAGTGTATGTATATCTGCTAGCACAAGATGATGGCACAATTGTCGTGTTGTTTCTGTGACATGGGGCAAGCCAAAGGTGATGGGGGGCAGCAGATTGCTGTGACCATGCAGGAAGCGAAGGACAGTATGGAGATCGTCTTCGACAGCATTTGCAGTTTCGGACTTTTATGTCGTCTCGTTGTCGCTGCAGATCTCTACCATGGGAGCAAGGATAGGATGTTGTTTGACGACTGCTGTCCTCTTTCCATGACGCAAACTGTATGCATAGATTGAATGGGTACTTTATTCATAAAGGCAGATTGTTACTTATCTCCAGCTGGGCATTGTGGTACAACCTCTTCTCTATAGTTCACGTTATCCTCACTGCCGGTGAAGTACAAAGTCCGCAGTGTACACTACATGGTTGCTATGTACTGCCTGTCTCTGTGTTTGTGGCTGAACTAACTAATACTGCTATTCCTGATGGGCTGCAAATCATGACACTGGAACCTACTCGGTGCGACAGACTGTGAACAGACCCGAAATGACTCGAACTAACTGGCCCTCCAGTCCGCAGCGGCTAGTTAAACAACGGCGGCCGAGAGGGCGTTGGTGGCGCGTTTCCTGTGAGTCTGTTTTTGGCCTCTGTTGATCTTCGTGTAACCTCTATGCCACATGGTGTGCTGGCGCCAGCTTAGGTCAGCACATGGAGAGCAGCAGAGAAGAGCGCTGAAGAGGGCACACTTAAGTCGGCAGCCAGGTGCCTCGCCGTGTGATACAGCCAGCGACCTCGTTCAGCGGGCCTAAGCAGGGTGCTGCCTCGTCGCTGTGACTACACAGTGAGGCGCCGTACCAAGTCGCTTGGGAGGAGGACAAATTGGCACCACACAAACTGTGAAGTGTTGGCATGTTGCACAGCTCCCTTCTCACGCTGAAGTACCTCCTTGTGCATAAGTTTTGAGTGAAAATAGGAGCTACCGAATACATGAAATCATTAGTGTTCCTTTCTTGTATTTCAATTTCAGCAATACTGAGTTTCCAAAAAGTTGGAGTTGTCAAATTTTGTTTTTAATATTTGCTTAGTCCAAAGTTGTTACTCAAAATCAGGCTGCTTAGAGGGCAACAGACAAATGCCTTTCCTTCTTTATCTTTGTTAATTACATTGATGCCTAATTTTCAGTTTTGAGGTATGTGATTTACGTGGTATTTTCTTGCAGCTTTGAAAACAATATTCCAAGAGACTTGGAAATGGACTAAACTAAACAAGGCTGTAAAATATTATGATTTTTCTTGTATAGTTTTATCATGTACAAGCAAACTTAGCAAGAATTACAGTTAGATGGATGTGGTGGGTATGCTCTTTTAAGATACTGACATTCAGACTGTTAGTATAAAAGCAAGGGTGCCATTGTAATCCGTGAGTATATTTCCGTTTCTGGAGTATATGTATTACTTTTTGGCCAGATTTTTTCTTTCTTTTCGTTCAATTTGACGGACTATTCCTACACTTGTGAGAACTCTAAATTCTTGCTGCTTGTCATGTGAGGGGATGTAAGATTACACTCCAGGACAGCTCGAATTTCTCCACACGTGTCTTTGATCCAGTGAATTAGCATCACTGTCGTGCAAGCTCCAGTGTACCAGAAAAGAGCGGCTTGGCGCCCGCCGTTCTGTTTTTCGCAGAAGTAAGTTGAGCCTCAGCAAACCAGCAGAGAGCTGTGCTCGTCTATCGTGCGATTCGCTGATTCCTACAACTAATTTAATTTTCTTTGCAAGGCGTTGTTCTTAATGTTGTTTTCTTGCTCAAAACAAATTTTGATTCTAATACACAACAACGTGCCGTTACATGGAAATTTTGTAACGTACAACTGAGTTTTTTAAATTTCAGACAGCGGGTCTGAAATAAAACTAAAATTATCATGCATAAAAGTATAGTGTAGTTATAATTAACCTTTCGCCTGAGGGGGCCCACAACAAAAGCAAGTTGTCGTAGGACAATGAAATTTTGTGAAAAGTTTGGTACGGACATGCGGTACAGAAATAACGAATAAACTGTTGAAGGAAACACATTTTAATTTCCAAATTATAGTTAATCATTTGTTAATTGCGCACGATGTTTACGTCCCGGATTATAATCATTGTTCACTATGACGACCATCTACACTCCTGGAAATTGAAATAAGGACACCGTGAATTCATTGTCCCAGGAAGGGGAAACTTTATTGACACATTCCTGGGGTCAGATACATCACATGATCACACTGACAGAACCACAGGCACATAGACACAGGCAACAGAGCATGCACAATGTAGGCACTAGTACAGTGTATATCCACCTTTCGCAGCAATGCAGGCTGCTATTCTCCCATGGAGACGATCGTAGAGATGCTGGATGTAGTCCTGTGGAACGGCTTGCCATGCCATTTCCACCTGGCGCCTCAGTTGGACCAGCGTTCGTGCTGGACGTACACACTGCGTGAGACGACGCTTCATCCAGTCCCAAACATGCTCAATGGGGGACAGATCCGGAGATCTTGCTGGCCAGGGTAGTTGACTTACACCTTCTAGAGCACGTTGGGTGGCACGGGATACATGCGGACGTGCATTGTCGTGTTGGAACAGCAAGTTCCCTTGCCGGTCTAGGAATGGTAGAACGATGGGTTCTATGACGGTTTGGATGTACCGTGCACTATTCAGTGTCCCCTCGACGATCACCAGAGGTGTACGGCCACTGTAGGACATCGCTCCCCACACCATGATGCCGGGTGTTGGCCCTGTGTGCCTCGGTCGTATGCAGTCCTGATTGTGGCGCTCACCTGCACGGCGCCAAACACGCATACGACCATCCTTGGCACCAAGGCAGAAGCGACTCTCATCGCTGAAGACAACACGTCTCCATTCGTCCCTCCATTCACGCCTGTCGCGACACCACTGGAGGCGGGCTGCACGATGTTGGGGCGTGAGCGGAAGACGGCCTAACGGTGTGCGGGACCGTAGCCCAGCTTCATGGAGACGGTTGCGAATGGTCCTCGCCGATACCCCAGGAGCAACAGTGTCCCTAATTTGCTGGGAAATGGCGGTGCGGTCCCCTACGGCACTGCGTAGGATCCTACAGTCTTGGCGTGCATCCGTGCGTCGCTGCGGTCCGGTCCCAGGTCGACGGGCACGTGCACCTTCCGCCGACCACTGGCGACAACATCGATGTACTGTGGAGACCTCACGCCCCACGTATTGAGCAATTCGGCGGTACGTCCACCCGGCCTCCAGCATGCCCACTATACGCCCTCGCTCAATGTCCGTCAACTGCACATACGGTTCACGTCCACGCTGTCGCGGCATGCTACCAGTGTTAAAGACTGCGATGGAGCTCCGTATGCCACGGCAAACTGGCTGACACTGACGGCGGCGGTGCACAAATGCTGCGCAGCTAGCGCCATTTGACGGCCAACACCGCGGTTCCTGGTGTGTCCGCTGTGCCGTGCGTGTGATCATTGCTTGTACAGCCCTCTCGCAGTGTCCAGAGCAAGTATGGTGGGTCTTACACACCGGTGTCAATGTGTTCTTTTTTCCATTTCCAGGAGGGTATATCCGTGACAGCCCAGACGCTTGTACGGATACCATTTCACAACTGTTCGCATCACTTTTTGAACGTTTAGCCACGAAGTGTTCAGCTGTGCACTGCTTGAAGACCGCACATGGCGTCGAACGTTCCCAGTCATGGCACCAGTTACCTCTTCAACAATCTGTGTCGCAATTGGCCGTCGGTCTCTCTCAGGAGAAATTCTGAATTATGATCTTCAACCTCTGTGCGGATAGAGGATATTCTCGTGCTTCGTTAACGCATCGAAACTCGCGCAGAGCAACAGCACAACTGCTGGTGTTTTATCATAACATCTTACGATTAAAGCCCTGTTCCCCTTGTCCAGATCCATGCTGACTGTCTAGAACTGTAGTGAAAACTGATGCTTGTAATTCAACCCTAATTCGCCGTACTAGTACAGGTGATTAACAGCTAGTAATGACACAAACATTACTAACAAAGCAAATCCTGCAACTGGTAGTCTGATCATTTCTGTAAAGCTGGATACACCTGCGGTAAACCCTTTTCCGTCTGCTCTGGCTTAAGTCGCGAAAGTTTAGTTATAATCACCCCGGTAACTGCTTCTGAGATATATCGTAATATTCAGTGTCCCCCATAACCTTTAAAGAGAGCATCGTGTGTGTGTGTGTGTGTGTGTGTGTGTGTGTGTGTGTGTGTGTGTGTGTGAACTTATTTAGAGGGTTAGGGTATGGTTTTTAATTACGGGCGACCCTGTGGAATTCACCAGCGATGGCAGACTCCATTCAGAACGTGTTAAGTGCATGAATTCGGTTGCAGAGCGAGTGAGATGAAGCTCATAGGAATAAACCGAATGTAGTCAAATCAGCTTGAACATCACTTATCCTGCTAATATTAATTGTACTAGTTTGGTGAGATTGTTGATTACGATTACTGGAATTTTAGATATGATGCGTGACAGCAGATAAGTGGTTAAGACCTACCCCAAAGCTGCACGTGTCTTAACCGTCTTGACCGACTGACATCTACAATTCAGACGCTTAAATAAAAGGAGCAACATACAGTGCAGAAAACTAGGCCAGCAGTGTGTGTATATGGGGATAAGGCGCAAAAAGTATCTAGTTTTTTTAAATAAATGCTTACGACGTTAGAGACTAAGGCAACGTTCATTAGAGCATATCTTTGACTCTACCCCTCTTCTGCATTCTAGATGAAATTAATGGTCTTCTTACGTATATTATAATGAAAACTATGTAGCCATCTCCCAATGCCTTAAAAAACGATAAAATATTGGTCTTTGAAATGATAGCACAAATGTAATCAAAAGCTTTTACTGTCGGCAACTTGTGTGTCCTCTTAGTCGCGGATATTTGTCTAACACATCTAGCAGCCCCACTGGATTGCTCTGCAGCTGCTGCATATCCACATAATATTCCCTGTTGTTGGGAAAACAACAATGAAAACGCGGATAAGCGCAAATATAACCTAACCGTTATCTCGCGACTTCTTTTGCGCGTCAAATTATGATAAAAAAGGTAAATGAGCTGTGTCGGCTCGTTTTCCGAGCTGCAGTGTATCGTTGCTTGTTGGCGCGATCCGTTTTCCTGTAACGCCACCGGGTGGTGCCTCGGTCGTCTGGTGGTTGGTTCTTGGTTTGGAGGAAGTTGGAGGCGAGTTATCGACTGACGGCGGGGAGTGAGAGATAGGAAAGAGTCACGAACGGTAAACATGCGATTACCGGGCCTGATCGGCGGCAGCTCCCCCAACAAGGCGGCTGCTTGCACAGGACCGTGTTGGTGTGGAGTGTTGGGCTCTACGCTCTACACTGTTGTTGACTATCTGGGTTTGGGAGTGACGGTCTGCTGATGTGGGCGGCATGATCACGTTGATTTTCCCTGCTAACCGCCGATCCTACCTTATTTTTGGTTGAACTACTTCTGTTTGTAGATGTTGACACCTGTGGTGGACTTGCTCCCGTTAGGCTGGTTTTCGATCAGTTCTTCTTCACTGCGTACTCAAGCTAATAAATTCGTCCTCCCCCTCTCTGTATGCCTGATATTTTGAGTATTTAAACTGTTTCCCTTTCATTGCAGTTCGTTCAGCATTTCGGTAATGTTGTCATTATTGCTCTGGTGTGAAATTAATTTGGTTGTAACATGTCCTAGGGCACATATGAGTGACCACTAGGTCGAATATCGAGCCTGACCTTTAAGATGGCAATTTTTTGCTCGCTAGACTTGTGTATGAATTGTAACATCGTGACAGGCAAACGCCAGCGGCCCGATCAATGTTGTCTCGTTTTCTGTGCTCGTGTTGGAAGGTCTTGGTGAGACCAGCATTCATCCTAAAAGATGTCGTTGGCCCCGGGCTTCTCGTCCTCTACCCGCCGATTCACCGGACGCTCTTAGCCCACTTCGGCTGTGCACGTTTGTGCGGCGTGGTTTTCGGGCTTCTCCTCGAGGTAAAGCCTGAGGTGGCGCTGCCTCCTCACTGTCTCTGTAAGTTAAGTTCTTTATCTTATGGCACTCGGACTTAAGTTTAAATCAAGGTGTCCGCTACCCTAAGCCATCCTAGCCAAGTCTTTCCCCCGCAACTCCGGTTTTGTCTTGTACTGCCGCTTGATTTTCAATTCTTAAGTGTGCATTGGCATCAATTTTCAAGTAATTGTTAGCTTCTATTCCTAAATTGTAAGTTCCCAAAGGTTTTTTCAATTATTTGTTGTTGTACTAAATGTGTAAATTTTAAAATATTGTAAAATTTTGAATACTATTACTTCCCTGTTTGAAAAATTGCTAAATTGCTAGCGAGAAAAGCGTCGTCAAGTTATTTCAATGGTAGTCCTCAATTTGTTAGAGTATTTATAAAATACGAACAGCTTCCTCACTTGAACTCTACTATCTAAAGGATGATTTACAAATTGTTACTATAATGCTCTGTCTGTAACTTATACTCAGATTTTCCTGGTTGAAATCTTAAACTTGTTGTTTTAAAGAGATTTTACTTCTCCTAAAAAGAAAACAAATTAAGTTTGGTTCTTTTGGTCCGCCGCCCTAAAACCTATTTGACAATGTTATTGACGTTTTAAGTATATCTCATTAAATAAAGGATTATCGAAAATTGTGAAGCAACAAATGGCCTCCCGTAAATTCAGCCTGCACCTTCTACCCAGCCGGTAAGCTGTTGTCGTATCTTGGGGCATCCACTAGCATACAGGGTTGTTGGCCGGGAGACCCCTCGCGGGGGCGGTTCGGTTGCCGCTCCACAAGTTCTCTAACGCCACTACGGCGACTTGCGAATGAATGAGGATGAAATGATGATGAAAGACACACAACAGCCAGTTATCTCGAGACAGAAAAAATCCATGACCCCACCGGGAATCGAACCCAGGGCCCCGTGAGAGGGAAGCGAGAACGCTACCGCAAGAACACGAGCCGCGGACTTCACAGAGATAAGGAATAGTTAGTGGAACGTAGAATAAATAAAGTGTATGAGTTACAATTTTAGATTTCAAATTATTTAAGAACTGGCGTCAGCTCAGTGTGTGTACTATATGATCATTAATCGATTACAAACTGTAATTACGAACTACTCATTGAATTTTCATCAGGTGAGAACAGAACCAACGATACTGACTGGAGCTTTGACGCAAAAACACATTTAATACCATGACTTAGACCTAATGAAAAAACCAGCAGAACAATCTGTACTAAGTATATGCACATCAAAGTTAACTGTTTGTAAAACAGTTCACGTAATAAACTGGTATGCGTTACTCTCTATAGTGCTGTTACTGATTTCAAAACTGCAAGTTTTCGTAAGTAATTGTTTTTTGTTACAGTAAGTCATTTCTGGAAAGTTCATAATGTTTCATTAAGCGAAGAATAAGTAATTTTACACTACATTATAACGTAATTTGTAATTCTGAAAAGAGTTTGCAGTGCACACAAAAAACATGAAATACACTATTCTACAGTATTTTTTTGTCAATACTAGTTTGATTTATGCTTTTGCTCCTTTGCTGTTTGGCAATATTCTTTAATTAGTTGTTCCACCTAGCAACAAAATTAACTGCTGTTAAATGACAGTTTTTGGTAATGCTTCGTTTTGTAAATTGCATTTCTTTATCTGAGTTACCGAAATGAAATGAGCTTCTCCCCTTCCGGATTGCCTATTCTTTCACTAATGGTATTCTCGGACTCAATAATGTTGATAGGATAGGAACCTGGTAGGAAAATGCTTAAGGTAAAGTTCATGTACACCACAACAACTATTGCACTAAACACTGTGTTATTCAGTTAAGATAAACTACATTGAAGTGTTAAAGTCATGGGATAGCGACATGTACGTGTACAGATGTTGGCAGAACGCGTATGCAAGATATAAACGGGCAGTGCATCGGCCGAGCTGTCATTTGCTCTCAGGTGATGAATGTGAAAATGTCACCGAAGTTATTATGGTGATCATGGCTGCACAACTGCCGACGCACAATAGTAGTTGGGGTTAGACGCAGGGGAGTTTCTGTCTCGTAAATCACTAAGGAATTCAGTATTCCGAGATCCAGTCAAGTGCGTACCGACAATACCAAATTTCTAGCATTACTTCTCACCACGAACAATGCCGCAGCTGACAGCTTTCACTTAACGACCGACAGCGTTTGCATACAGTTGTCAGCTTTAGACAACTCCGAGTGAGCTAGCCGCAGAAATCAAAGTGGGACGTACGGAAAACGCATCCGCTAGGACAGTACTGCGAAATTTGGAAATAACGGGCTACAGCAGCAAATGATCTACGCGAGTGCCTTTGCTAACAGCAGGACACGCCCCCCCCCCCCCTTCTCCTGGGCTCTTGACCGTGTCGGTTGGAACATAAACGACGGGAAAACCATGAGCTGGTCAGATGAGTCCCGACTTCAGTTGGTAAGAGTTGATAGTAGTGGGGCGTTACGTCGGCGAGGTCCAGACCCAAGCTGTCAACAAGACACTGTGCAAGCTGATGGTGGCTGTATAATGGACTCCTCTATGTTTACATGGAATTCACGAGGTCTTCTGGTGCAAGTGAACCGATCGTTGACTACTTGCAGACCAATTGTAGCCATTTATGTAATTCATGTTGACAAAGAACAATGGAATTTTTATGTATCACAACGCGCCACGTCATCGGGCCACAACTGTTCACGATTAGTTTGAAGGACATTCTGGACAGATCGAGTGAATGATTTGGCCACTCAGGTCTCCTAACACAAACTACATCGAATATTTATAGGACCTAGCAGAGAGGCCAATTCATGCATAAAATCCTATACCGACTATATTTTCCCGCTTATACACTGAAGCGCCGAGGAATCTGGTATAGGCATGCGTATTCAAATACAGAGGTATGTAAACAGGCAGACTACGGCGCTACTGTCAGCAACGCCTATATAAGACAAGTACCTACCGCAGTTATTAGATCGGTTACTGTTGCTAAAATGGCAGGTTCTCAAGATTTAAGTGAGTGTGAAAGTGATGTTATAGTCGGCGCATGAGCGATGGGACACAGAATTTCTGAGGGAGCGATGAAGTTGGGATATTCCTGTGCGACCGTTTCACGAGAGTACCATGAATATGAGGAATCCGGTAAAACATACAAATGTCCGGCATCGCTGCGGCCGGAAAAAGGTCCTGCAACAACAGGACCATAGACGATTGAAGGGAATCGTTCAACGTGACAGAAGTGAAGCAAATTGCTGCAGATTTCAATGCTAGGCCATCAACAAGTGGCAACGTGTGAACGATTCAACGAAACATCGTCGATGTGGGCTTTCGTAGCAGAAGGCTCACTCCTTCACCCTTGATGACCCTACGATACAAAACCTTACGCCTCGCCTGGGCCCGCCAACACCGACGTTGTACTGTTGATGACTGGAAACATGCCTAGTCGGACGAATCCAGTTTCAAATTGTATTGAGCGGATGGACGTTTATGTGTATGAAGATAACCCCTTGAGTCCATGACCCGAGCAGATCAGTAGGGGACTGTTCAATCTAGTGCAGGCTCTGTAATGGTGTGGCGTATGTGCAGCTGGAATGGTATGGGACCCCTAATACGTCTAGATACGACAGTGACAGGTGACAAGTACGTAAGCATCCTGTTTGATCAGCTGCATCCATTAATATCTATCTTCGTATATCCATAATTGAAACACACGACTTGGGACGTCAGCTACTATAATATATGTTAAAATATGACGGAATTCCTCGAACTGTATTAAGGTGTTGGTTTTATTGGCAACTAGTTTCGATGTTGTTACAACATCATCTTCAGGTCTATACCTGTTGACAACAACCGTATGTGTTTAACACTTGTAGTCAGTGGTCACCTTAATACAGCTGGAGGAATTTCGTCATTTTTTAACATATATTAATGTCTATTGTGCATTCCGACGGACTTGAAGAAATTTCAGCTGGACAATGCGACACCCCACACGTCCAGAACTGCTATAGAGTGGCTGCAGGAATACTCTTCTGAATTTAAACACTTCCTCCGCCACCGTACTCCCCGAACATGAACATTATTGAGCATATATGGGATGCCTTGCAAAGTCCTGTTCACAAGAGATCTCCACTTCCTTTTACGGATTCATGGACAGCCCTGCAGGATTCATGGAGTCAGCTCCCCAGCACTATTTCAGACATTAGTCGAGTCCACGCCACGTCGTGTCGTGGCACTTCTGCGTGCTCGCGGGACCCTTGCACGATGTTTCTTTGGATCTTGTGTGCAGATGTACAGAGAGGCAGCTTGGCCTGATATTTCTGCAGGGGACTTCCAACGACTCGTTGATCCCTTGCCACGTCGAGTTGCTGTATTTTGCAAAAGCCGTTCCACACGATCTTAGGAGGTATCACATGACCTTTATCACCTCCTTTTACTAAGCTTGTTAGCCTTGTACAATCTAAAGGTGATCTTAGTTTGATGGGTTACTGCTGCTGTGACGTAAGGCATTATCCGTCGACAGTATATGTGCAACAGGCTGTCCTTTATCGTCGCTTTCTATAAGAAGTATGAGCCCACAGTACTCTTCTTGAGTATTAATTCCTTTCGATGACAGCGTGCAGTGCCCATTTACGACCATTCCTGGTCATCTGCTAAAAATTAGCCATTTCATGTCCTAAATAACCGCGCACCGCGCCTCGTATCCACGGAGCACTTCTTGTCCGACTCCCTGCTTACGCTCCCAGAGACATCACTCCTTACTTGAAACTTAATCTTTGCCTCTATATAATAGCACACTTCCCAGTCTGGAGCAGGGTTTGTACTCCATCACGATTACGATATTCTTTTTTATTAGTTCGTTTGACTTAATTCTTCGACATTTAATTGTATGACAAAATTAATAAAATAGTGAAGGGTACAGACGACAGAAATTATATGGCATTTACACTATGGTTCTAGAATTAATTATGGGAAAGATCTACCAGGCAACGTCTTGCGTATCTTCGATTGCCATAATGTACTGGCAGACAGCTGCACAACCCGAAATATGTTCATAGTACTGTTTATCACAGCTATTGTCACTGGCTTTGGACAGTTATTCCTGCAGTAAAACTTGGAATCGCTACTGGCGTCTACAAGATTCCTGTAGGTATCCCAGGTCCACATACAGGTCCTTAATTACCTCTATAAGCTCGTCGGCCACCAGAGAACTGCTCAAAGCCTTATATCGTTAGGCTTTAATATGTTATGGGAATTAAGAGATGTGGACTGTGAAAAATAATGCTGAGGTACCTCACCAGATATCCGTATATTTGTTAAAACACCAAACTATTTGGCTTGTCCGCAAAGGTCATTTAGTTTCAAAATTTTTCGTCAGCGCGTTGTTTAGACAGAGGACCATGCGGACTGTCATCTGCATTGCTAGGACGGTGGTAGCATGCTGTTAAGGAGTGCGTAATTTAGGCCTCTGGAAATGCGATAGCTTCTTCAATCATAGCGAACCGGTAGTCGATCTCATTGTAGATTTATTAACAGGGAAGAGATGAATAATATGAATTTAGGTGCCTGTGATTCCCCCAAATCATTTCACCAGATACCAACACTGGACCTTTAAGGTACAGTGTTTCGTATATCCTTGTTCCACCCGATTCCCATTTCCCCTCCCCCCCCCCCCTCCTCCTCCCCCCCTCCCCACACACACACAATTCAAAGTACTCCTTCTTCTCCCCACATAAAGGAGAATTTAAGGTATGCCATGCACAAATCAAATGATTTTTCTCCTTGAATGAAAAGTAATTACTGATAACAAAACATGGGATTTTTAAAATCAGCAAAGATCCTTCCATAAGGAACATATTTTTTGTAACTGTAGGCTTTCCCGGCGTAAACTATTGATGAAGGTTTCTTGGGTCTCCAGCCGGGTGGTAGCGTTGATATCTCACGACGTTTCGGGAAGTGTCATACCACGCATCTTCACTTCGCCAGAAGATGGGTGGTATAATACTTCCCGAACGTCGCGAGATATCAACGCTACCACCCGGCCGGTGACCTGAGAAACCTTTATCAAGGAACAGATTGTCTGCGGCGGACATACCGCCCACTCAAAGAGTTACGACAGCGTCTGTGTTGTTTTGGACGCGTTGATCGGCCCTGCTGCCACACGTGGAGCGTCAGTTCGCACAGCGAAAGCGTCAGTGACGTCAGAGGCACGACCTCGCCCGCTGCCTCGCCCGGAGGGAATCCCTGTTCTCGCAGCCGCTTCGCACCGGAGGTTCTCGGCATGCAGCTTCACGTTTTTATATGAAGCCACTTGACATGACAATGAGTCCACATTAATCCTACATTAGCATATTGTATAGGCTCAGATGTTCTAAGACGAGGTTGGGTTCTCACTGCCTATTCAGCAACCTCAACCATATTCTTCATACTCCCTATAGTTACGCTTTACTACCATAACACTTCAACATTATCTACTGTAACTACAGTGCATATTTCGACAGTCAACGGCCGAATGCAGAAACGACGTTCATACTTTTGGTTATCAGACCAACAAAGAATGTTGGTCGCAAAGTTCCTTGATAATTTTACTTAATACAGTTTCTGTGGGGATTAGATTAATTTACACAGAAATGTGAGATGTTTTACAGCCCTCAGAAAGTTTTGCTGCTACGTTATATGACACGCAACTATACCGTTTGTTTATTCTGTAAACTGATTTCACTCTATATAATTTTCCGATTATAAACGTAGCAAACAAACAACTGAGCAACCTATACGTACAACCCTACTTCGTGAGATTGAAATACAGGACAGGAAATCTAATCATTTAACGGAGTCCTCACTACTGAGTCTCAAAACCAAATGACCGATTAGGCAGCCAAATGGCGAATGCCGTGCTGCAGCAGAGCTTTAATGAAACTGAAAGCGTTTGTGCTGTGCACATGAAACTGTAGCTTCGAAAACCAGAAATGAGGCATCTGTAGCGTTCAAAATGCAGTAGGAAAAAACCGGCTGGTTGCTGCATTCCTGTAAGTAATGTATAACTGTGTAAACGTGCCTACTGTGGCTAAGCATTGATCTCCGTCTACAATTTTTGCCTCACACACTTCTTTCTGTTACAAAATTCACCATACCTTGATGTCTTATCGACTTATTTCGCTAGTGTGCACGCAGAATCTACCAACGAATGGAACAGCTCAATGGAGCCAATTTGAAACTACCCCTGCAAATGTATCACAATGAAGCGTAACACATCAATCATGAGATGTTTCGATATGACAGAAGATAATTAAATTTTCTGGTTTAAATGTAGGTAACAGTGCCTGTTATTACGTGTAATTGGAACCTAGATTTCATGTTAGAACGATATACAGTATGTGTTTCGCTGTAAATAACAGCTTCTTGTATGTAAACTACTTTTTGTGACTCAAATTAATTTGACAGTCAAAGCCGGAAATGTTGTCCTACAAAATTATGTTTGATACGCCGGTACGCTGGTGGAAAGTATGTTTTTGGATACAAAGGATCACTTCTTATTGATTAACTTAATAAAAGGGTAAAGCGATAACATGTATCATGTACACTACCTACATCACAAATTACAGTATTCCAGAAAAAGTCCGACGTTGCACCAGCCCTTGAAGATGCGTTTATTTCGGGTGAAACTAAGTAACTTAAAATTTTGATACACCCACCCTATTCAACACAATGTTCACTCCCTAGACTTCAGCTAGTCCAAAATCTAAAGAAACTAGTGTACCTATACTAAACACACGCACTTCAATGGTTTTAAATAATGACAGTCTTTGGAATAAGTTTACTCGTTGGAATTAGGGTAGTTTTGTGAATGAAGACAAAACGTCTTTAAAAATGAGCCGAACACTGTGTAATATCAATCGTGAATTTATGATACATCCTCGTATATACACTTCCGCGTGTCCAGAAATGTGTTTTGCATTTGTAATGTTTGTCCCGGCAGGCAGAGATTAGGGCGTTTCCCTAGGGCCAGATAACGTAAAACTTTAACTCTACAAACATTCCCAGTTACAGTAAGCACCGTAGAGTGTAGTAGCAAAAGGTAAACTACAATTCAAGGTAACAATGACAAATATGTTTGTCGTTTCGGAAAGCAGCTGTACGTCTGGCAGTGATAACACTACGGCTGATCTGATGGTAATTATCTATGAAAACAATGAATACAAGTTATCCAGTTAATAAGTTCTTTAAAACGAATCAGATGGTACTTGTAATAAGATAATATGGAAAGGGATTCTCTTATTCGTGTTTAATAAGTTAGGTACGTAAAATACAGGTCTGGAGCTGGCCATCCATGATGACATTTTGCTATCATAGTTAAAAGTATATTTTACGCTAAAATTTTACACAAATAGTACGTTTTAGGACAAAATCGGTATGCAGTGTCAGAATCTGGTTTAAAAAACTTTTCCGACTGTACCTCATTCACCTCTGTACCATTCGTATGTGTTGAGAAGGAATGTTGACTTGAGAATTGTAACTGGAAATGGTTCGAGTTTATAGAAAACCTTATGACATCCGTTTACAGGTAACTTATTGACTTCCCAGAAACATATTGTTATGTATAACTTGTCTAATTTCCTTTTGACTGATGTGTTTACTCCAGCTGCGCTGGTAAATGCAGTTTGTGACTTAAAATTATATCTGACTAGAGACCACTGGTTTCTTGCATAGTGTCAATGTTCGTGAAAAAGTTAACTAAAAGTTGGTGTTTTGATATAAGGTATACTACCACTGTGAAGGAAACACATCTATAGCGACGCTTTCTAGACACTATCGAAAATGGAAAGCAGCAATCCGATATTTATCAATGTATGTGACCATGTTCATTACATAACGGGTATTAAATGATTCAACTTTCGCTCCTGTCGGAACTGATCCTCATCATCAACATGAGTGGGAGTCACCATAGTCGTGAACACACTTTGGTATTCGTTGGGATATGGAAGGGTTTCATCCCCTGCATGTAACGTTCTGTGTCAGTTCATTATTTGCTTGGTGGAGGCTGGTATGAAACTCACGTCTTCATTTGCTTGGTAGAGATTACCTATGGGTGGCAAATTATGGGAATGGGTAGGTTAATCAAGGATGCGAATATTCGTCAACAAGTTGTGACTCGAGATACATTGTAATGTCTTCCATTATCCTGCTGGAACATGCAATTTGTTGCCCTACTCCTGAAGGGAAAGACAATAGAGTTTGCCATTCTTGTCACATAATGGCGAACAGTCACTCTCATTTTATCAATTACCAAATTAGTTCTGTTGTCAGAGCCAACAGCTCTGCGCACCATGATTCCAGAAGGGGATCATATATATCAAAAATCGCCGAATGATGTGAACATTCACTACGTCGGCTGTTGGCGCGTTGCCATTGATCTAACGCAAACGTCAATCAACACCACAGATCGCCACTTAGTGTCGCAACCGACTCTGGCTGTATGTAGTGCGAATCTCGGACGTATGTGCAAAAGGCTGAGGTGACAGATGTCATGGGATACCTCCTAATATCACGTTGCTGCTCCGTTTGTACCGTTTAAAGCAGCAATTCGACGTGGCGTGGACTCAAGTCGTTGGAAGTCCTCTGCAGGAATATCGATCCATGATGCCCTTATAGCCCCCGTATTTGCGAAAGTGTTGCCGGTGTAGGATTTTGTGCATGAACTGACCTCTCGCTTATATCCCATAAATGTGTGAGGGGATTAGTGCCTCGTGATCTGGGTGGCCAAAACAGTCGCTCGAATTTTTCAGATTGTTCTTCAAACCAGTCGGGAATAAATGTGGCCCAGTGAACATGAAATAATTGAATACTAACAAATGTGTTTCAAGTAGCCGAAAATAACCATTTCCAGTCAATGATCGGTTCAGTTTGACCAGAGGACCCATCGATTTCATACAAAAACCATTCGTTCTAATATGGAGACACCACCAGCTTGCACAGCTGCTTGTTGACAACTTGGGCACATGGCTACCATCAGATCTTACTGGCTGAAATAGGAACTCATGAAACCAGGACATAGTTTTCGAACCACCTAGGGTCCAGCTGATATGGTCACGAGCCGAGGAGAAGGCGCCTCAGGCCATGTCGTGCTGTTAGCAAAGTCATTCGCGTCAGTCGACTGCTGCCATAGCCCATTAACGCCTCCTAACGGATACGTTCGTCGCATGTTCCAAATTCATATCTGAGGTTATTTCACGCAGTGTTGCCAGTTTGTTAGCACTGACAACTCTACTTAAACTCCGATCGCTTTGGTCTTTAAGTGAAGGCTGGAGGTCAACACGTTGTCCGTTGTGAGAGGTAATGTCTGAAATTCTTGCCAAGGTCATGACACTGTGGATCCCGGAATACTGAATTCGATATTGATTTCCCAAATAGTATAGCCCATGTGTCTAACCTCAACTACTATGCAGCGTTCGAAGTCTGTTAACTCTCGTCGAGCGGCCATAATCACGTCGGAAACATTTTCCTATGAATCACAGGAGTACAAATAGCTACAGTATTGCACACTCCTTTAATACCTCGTGTACACGATGTTACCGTCATGTGTTTATGTTCATATCACTATCATGACTTCTGTCTCCTCTGTGTATATCCATGAGCTGACAACAACATTCTCTTCAAATATATGAATTTACATATTCAGTATATGGATTTAGATAATCAATGATTGGGTCTCACCATGGTTATACGCGCCATCGCCTTTGTATCTGAACTAAACTTTCCCAAAACTCTCCCAGTAAACTGAATACGACCATTCGTCTTATCTACTACCGATGTTTCATGTTCGTTCCACTTCATATACCTAGGTATTTAACTTACATCGCTTTGTCAAACACCACACGTCAAATACTGTAATCGAACGTTACAGGATTGTCGTTTTTTCTACTGACCTGCGTAAACTTACTTTTACCTACATCTAGGGGAAGCTGCAATGGATCACACCAAACAGAAAATTTGGCTAAGTATCCTCATTTAGTCAATCAGCTACGTCACTTTCCCATGAACTACTGGTCATCAGCAAACAGTCGCAGAATGCTGTTCACCCTGCTCGTCTGACTGTTTATTAATACTGAGAAAAAGAACGGTCACTCCTCCTTCCTGTGGCACTCCTTATGGGACCCTGATCACCAAATGATATTACATTTCAGAAGATGGTTTTGCCCGGGCATATTAATTCTGTAACTGCTAAACAGGTCAACGATCGCTGCAACGACACTCACAGCCGGGACCTTGACTTCCTCCGGCAATTCTTGTATCGACTGAGCTATCCATCCGGCATCACACTAGCAAGAGCTGGCCGAGAATACCAAGGCCAATGGCATTGACTTAACGTCTGAGAACAAGAGCATTTGTGTAGATTTGCCAGTGGCAACAGACAAGCAACAGTGCTTGGAATAACCATAAAAATCAATCTGGGACGTACGACGAACGTAACCGTTAAGCAAAATTTGGCGGTAAAATACTGTGGCAGCAGACGACCGACGCAGGTGCCCTTACTAACAGCACGACATGCCTCTACTGCCCTCGTGACCATATTGATTGGAGGACTGGATGCCTGGACGTCTGGACGACTGAAAACCGTGGCCTGGTCAGAGGAGCCACGTTTTCAATTGGTAAAATATGATGATAGGGTTTGAGTGAGGGGGAGACCCCACGACGTAAAGGACCAAGGTTGTCAACAAGACAAAGTGCAAGATGGTGGTTCCTCCATATTGGTGTGGGCTACGTTATGTCATCCGTCGGTCCCACCTGATGTGGATCCCACACCGCACAGCAATACTCCAGGATAGTTCGGGCAGTAGTAGAATGGTATTCTGCCTTACGGCAGGTCCAATCATAGGTTAAGCCGCTTCCACTTTTGTCTGTCCGTAGCTATCCTTTTCATTTCTGAATATTTGCCGCCTTGCCTTCCTTGCCCAGCATTTTCCTCTTCCCCTTTTTCCCTCCACCATTCTTTCTATTCCTTCCTTCAATAAACTGTCCCTTCTCAAACAGTGTCCAATCTAGTTCCGTTTTCTCTTTCAGATGACTTTCAGCATGTTTCTTTCTGCTCCAACTCTTCTTAATACTTTTTTATTTCTTACTCGGTCTTCCCATTTCACTTTTTCCGTTCTTCTCCATATCCTTATCCCTAGTGGCTCCAATCGTCTTTCATCTTTCTTCCTCAATGTCCACGTCTCCACAACATATAGTGCAACGTTCCAGCTGTAACATTTGGCAAGTCTTTTCCGCGGACAAGCGTGATGTAAATAGTCTCTTAAGTAGACCTGTTGCCCCTTCTGTTTGCTCTGCCAAGGAATCGAAGTCTTTAGTCTGCTCTACCCACAACATTATCTATGTGATGGTTCCAGCTAGGTTATTTGTAGTTGTAATCCCTAAGTGATTAGTTGAATTTACAGTCTTCAGATTTGTGTCACTTATTGCGTCATGAAATTTAGCGGATTTCTTTTAATACTCATGCGATTAAATTGACACTTTTCTTTATTCAAGGTCCATTGCCACTTTTCACATCGTACAGATATCTTATCCAAATCATTTTGCAATTCGTTTTGGTCATCTGGTCACTTTACAAAACGGTAAATGACAGCATCACCTGCAAACAGTCTAGGACGGCTACTGAGATTGATTCCATTGTGTTAATATAGATCAGGAACAACTGAGGGCATGTAACACTTCCTTGTGGAACGCCGGATATTACTTTTATTTTAGACGATGACTTTCCGTCTATCACTGAGAACTGTGACCTTTCTGACCGGAAATCACGAATACAGTAGCACCATTGAGGCGATATTCCATAGGCTCGCAGTTTGGTTAGAAGACGCTTGTGAGGATCGGTGTCGAAAGCCTTCTAGAAATCTAAAAAAATAGAAACAATTTCACATCCCCTGTCAATAGCACTCATTACTTCATGAGTATAAAGAGCTAGTTGTGTTTCGCAAGAACGATATGTTCTGAATCCGTTCCGACTATGTGTCATTAAATCGCTTTCTTCGAGGTACTTCATCATGTTCGAATGCTCTATATGTTCTAAAACCGTTATGGATCACAATGTACATGTTTCTGGTTTGAAGAACATGGTGAACAATTCGAGCGAATGATTTGGTCATCCTCGTAGCCCGACGTGAGCTCCATTAAACATTCATCGGAAATAATCGAGAGGTCAGTTAGTGGACAAATTCCTGTACCGGCAACTCTTTCACAGTTATGGACGATATAGGGGCAACATGGCTGCAGGGGTTTTCCAGTGAGTTTTTGAGTATATGCCGCGTCCAACTGCTGCACTACGTCGGGCAGGAGGAGGTTCCACACTATTTTGGGGGGTACCCCATAGTGTTTAAGAGTTATGGAAATGAACTGTCATGCTGTCTATTTCTTGTTAATTACTCACGTTAATGTAGGACTGTGGTACCAGGAAGGTGCATTCAGTGCACTGTTCTTGACTGATAGCTATTGTGAACAAATAATACGGACTGTTATCTACTACTTCATTTTATTTTTGATTTTACGTCACTTCAGTATGGCGTTAGAGCTTCTTCTCACCACGGTCGATGGTCGTTGTTTCTTTACTAGATTCGAGCAAAGGGTTTTGAAATACCACTACTCCTTTCGCGTTGTCATGTTTCGGTTGAGCGCTTGGCCAACTTTATTCTGCATTTGTGAACCCTAAGTGGCATGCGAGGCCGGGCTGGAAGTTATTCCTCCGCAAATTTTTTGCCAAAATTCCTAATTATTTTTATACAAAACTTACGTTATTGACATTCCACATCGTCATTCTTCATTACTACAAATGTGCAGCCCTCTGCCAGTAGAGGATATGGAATTGCATGGTGTAAAATGGCGGTGTGCAACGTAACGGTTTCGGTGCCTAAGAAAAGCCGTACTGTAATCAAGTTTCGAATTTGCTTTAATCAAGTTTCGAATTCAAATAGGTGTTGCACGCATGAAGCATCCTCTCATTCAGTACGATAATGCCAGCCCACACACGAGCACTGTGACAACTGCAACAATCCGATGTCTTGGGTTCGATGTCATCGGTCATCCTCCGTTTCGACGTGTCCCATTCCCTCACTTCTTTCTAAAAGAATATCTTCGAGGGCTTCATTTTGATAGTGATGAAGTGTTGTAAATAGAGGTGATATTGTGGCTCCGTTAACTAATTCACACATTCTACAGTGACAGTATCAACAAACAGTTCTTTCGTTGCAAGAAATGCGTTCGTCGTCATAGTAACCATGTTCGAAATATGTATGTATACATGGGGCATAAAGATGCAGAATGTTAACGGTCGTTGTATTTAAAAAGCTTTAAGACTTTTCACATAAAAAGTTAGGTGGAAATCCTTTTTTTCAGAACTCCCCCGTATGTATTTACAGAATTCTGTTAGTTACCCTATTTGAGTGCCTGAAGCTAATATTTTACGAAGAAACTGAATCTCTTGGGAGAATGTTACCAGCAATTATGCTGTCTCTGTCTGCGTAGTTGTAATTGCTTAGTATTTTACATCTTTTTTTGGTGATTATTTCTACAGATGGATTGTATAGCTGAGTTTAATACATACCAGCGATGTGGCATAAAAATCATGCTTCTGTTCTCGTCTTCATTCGGAAGATTGACGAGACGCCCTTTCCACGTAGGGGTATCCTAAGCAGGCAGCTTCATCTCGCTGTTAACTACTGCAAAATACCTGCTTTTTATAGTGAATTCAGCCATCATTAATTATTTTGCTCATCATATAGCGAAAGTCAGCTACTACCTTCCGTAACTCATATCATAGATTTTTAATCTACTTCTCTTAACATAACCTGCTTTAATTCTACTTCACCCCATTACGTTATTTTATTTTTATTGGCTTTCATCTCATAAACTCTTCTCATAACACTATCCATTGTGTTCAAATTATATAATTGCAATTCTGGTAACAAAATTATAACGATATCCATCATCAGTGATTAGACCTGGTAAATCTGTAAAAATTTCTGTTTGCTAAACGGAAATTTCCTTTTCATTTAGTAAATAGTAAATTTTTCGACTATAGCGAATCTTATCACTGATAATGAATTTCAACATTTGTGTACGTCCCGTCAACAAATCTCTATGCTATAATGACATTAGTAAGCTTTACATTTTTTTATTTCTTCACCCTGTATTGTAATGTATTTGCTGGACGCTAAATGCTCAGATCAAATATCGTTGGGAATAGGCTACAATCCTTACACCCGTCTCAACCAATGTTTATCTTCCATGTCTTTCTACTCTTACAACTGTTGTCTGGCTTGTATACAATTTGTGCAGAATTTTCACCTCGCTATATTCCCCCAATACCACTAACATTTCAAAAGTGTGTATTCGATGCAACATTGTTACCAGAATATTTAGTTTCATAGTAATATGTGTGGACACAAAGTTCTCCCAGCGTATATTAACTTTATGTTAGCTGGTTGTTCCGACAGATACGTAGTTCAGATGTCTACTGGATACCTTTTTCTAAGAATAATATTGTTATTTTATTTACGGATACCCCTTGTAATGCCACTTCCTCAGACGAGAAATGAAAATCAAAAACTAGATCCAAAATTCCCAAAGATTTCCTCAAAACAGGTTCCAAATTCCCTGAAAAATTAACAAGCAAACAAATTTCCAGTTAACACTATTATTTGGATATTAACCAGTAATTGAATCAGGAATCTAATACTTGGTAATTTATTAACATACGAAAGAAAGACAGGATTCCAGTAAAATCAAACTCCAAAATCATTATAATTAAAATTCGCAAAGTAGAACCCACGTTCCCAAAGACTACTCCGTGTGAGTACTCTTTGAGATTCGTGAGTAATGGCTAAGGATTATTCAATCCATTGTCATTACGCTACGAGAGTCAGCCGAAGCAGGTCATACTTTTGAATGCTCGTACATGTAGGCACAGTTAGATTGTTTTTTCAGAAATGTCTATTGCGATCTACTATGACACAGTGAATCGATACTTTGACTTCAAATATTGCGTTATTTAGAATTCAGATAGAGGACTTGCATATATTCGACAGAAGTGACTTTAATTAGATAATTTAATTAGATAACCTGAATTTAACACTATTTAGGAAGTGAACACAGATTTTATTCGTAATAACTAATGGACTATGCAACTTGGCGATAGTCACGAAGCATATAATTCATAATTCCCCCCAACACCTGGGAAAGCTTCATCCTCACGGCTCTCTTAGGAAGTGACTAATATTGCGTAATAAATCAACATATCGTGTCAATTCACGCATTTATCAATGAAGTTTTAAGATATTATTTATAGAGATAATGTGCTGCGATATTATTTGACAGAAGCGCTAGGCGCTTATATAGAAACTCTTTGACGTTAGGAATGAATAACACTGTTACGACTGATTATAGATTTGAGATTACAACCAGTATATAGGAAATTTGGTGTCGCTAGAACTAATTGGAACTTATCATTAATATTTAAATAGCAACTGATAAACCATCGATTATAAAAGATTTAATTACGATATTTGGTGGAGTAAATATCTCGCACAAGTCGCGAGTTCAGTTCATCAGTGTCCTGTTTGTAACATCATACCAATACATAATAAATAACAATCTCATTGCTCTACTGCTGAGTGTTAGCCAAGACGGAAGATCCGAAGATGACGTTACACCCTAAAAGGTCTATTTTCTAATAGACACTGGACGTATTATCGAAGTCTTTTGACGTGCAGTATATGGTATGTGACACCATAAATTTTTACAATTATATATGAGTTTTAGATCACTGTCTCTTAAAGAAAACTCATGGACCGAATGACTTTACGGGGGAAAACACTGAACAAATAGCATTAATTCGAAAGGGGCTCTGTCGAATAGTCCACTAAGATTTTTATTTGGTCTTTTTAAAAATGGAAAGTTTCTGACGAAAAACTCAACGGGGGAACCACCACTCGTGATTTGTATCACAGTAGGTACAGATAACATGTAGGAATACAGTGCTCGGCGATCATTCTGCGAAGCTGCACAGCGCAACACGACGCTGGAATTCCCAGAAGCGAAACCCTGCCGGCTCGCGAAAAATAAACGTAGGGGTTCGGTGGTGGGGACCAGGGAGTGGACAGGTGTGGTATATAAACACGCGTGGGACGTCCGGTCGGCAGTCCTATTCGCACAGCATTAGCGGCAGCGGGCAGAAGCAGCACCAACAGATATGAAGGTCACACTAGCGATAGCAGCGGCGATCTTGTTCGTCGCCATGGCAACCAATGTGGACGCCGCATCGGGTGAGTCTCACTGCGATTTTTGCGTCTCGGAGGCGCCAGCATAATTAATCATTTAGTATTAACATTCTGGTGCAAGTTAAGCAGTGCTGCTCCTGTTGTTTCCACAGAGAAACAGTTGCGAACCACGCCCGCCACTCTATAGTTGTATTTCACCAAGAGAGGTGGGCAATGACTGAGGCAGTAGAGCTTGTGGGTATCCTGGTTAAAAGCACGCTTCACCTCTCCATGAACCATTTTATGAGGGCCCGGATTCGGTCCGAAAATAACACCTAAACGTTTTCGCACCACAGCTATGCCTTGGTAATGTGGTATTCCACCTCTCATTCGCAAACATAAATATTTCGTTGTAGCTGTTGCAATTCATTCCACCCATAACACTCTACAGTACGGGTGTTTTGGGCCTGCCTTTTGATACTCGTTGCCCAGTAGCTTTTTTCTCAAACTATTTTTATGACGTTCTTATGTCGATCATAAAATTTATGTTTGGAATATCAACCAGCCACAAATACCATTTAAAAAAGTTAAATTAAATCAGGCGATTACTGGTTTCGGATTTATTGCAAATCCACATTCACATGTCTTTTCTAGATATCTTTCTCTCCTGCTGGGTCCTTGTTTTGTACTCGTTACTAGTCCGAAGACTGTAGCAAAAAAAAAGATCGTTCATGAGTCGGTAACGTAAGACAGATTTTTTTTCTTTTTTAGTTCCACAGAAACACTCATGGAACGACTTTAAAGTAATACGTGAAATGTGTCGCTAACGTATGTGCTGTATATTTCCGTACACGAATTTGTACTGTATGCGTGTTATGCATTTTTATTACATCTGTGTACTCTTACTTTCGATTTTTCATCGTGATTATACAGGTTGATTCAAAAGTCGTGTCCCATGGCACAAGTACGGATAATCAGAATTCCACCGAAAAAGTTTCAGAGATGATAGTATGGACAAAAACAAGAAAAATGGCTAATAAAAATAGACTCTAGAATGCATACCTTAAAAGCTATGTGCACTTCTTCCTCTTCAATGCTGCGAAACCTCTTTTCCCGCAGGCTCTTTGCTTTCCATATTTTGAGAGGCAGTAGTATCAACCACAAAAATAAAACAAAAAATATGTCCAGTAAAGAAGGGTTCTAAGGGGCATACCCAACGAACTGTGGGTGCTTGTTCAGTAGATAAGGCGCGTTTTAGAGAAACTAAGGTGAAAAAATGTTCATAGCTCCAAATACAAGTGCAATATGCGTATATACTTCCACTTTTTATAGTATCATCCAGGGTCTAAGATTATGAAGGAAACTCAAATAACACATCTTTAATTGAAATTACGAATTCGAAAATATACATCAGAAAATCTTCCTTAACGTAACGATAATGGAGACGTGCCATTTAGGACATATTTTTAAAAAAATCGCTCTGAAGACTATGGGACTCAACATCTTAGGCCATAATTCCCCTCGAACATAGAACTACTTAAACCTAACTAACCTAAGGACATCACACACATCCATGCCCGAGGCAGGATTCGAACCTGCGACCGTAGCAGTCGCACGGTTCCGGACTGCGCGCCTAGAACCGCGAGACCACCGCGGCCGGCACACTCGAAGGGAATTTCACTGCAGGGACCCATGCGCCAGTTCTTTCTGCAAAACTGCCACTGAATCAACCGTGTGTTCGCTACAGATCATAGTCATACAAGTCATTCCGAATTATATACGTCTTCGATATTTTCATAAAAGTGTTCACGTTAAACGGATTTAAAAAAGATACTGATTTCTGTTACGTACCATCATTGTATTTAGAGAGGTCTCATTTGCTACATCAGTGGAAGTATCACCAGTTGGGCTAAGACTAGTAGTTGAAGAAACGTCAAGTAAGGGAGTACAGGAATCCAAGTACATATCCAGCGCCTAATTTATTTGTATAGTATATTTTACGACTAGTCTACATAAACAGTATTCATCTTGATCTTATTTATGGAGAGAAGTCTGTGAATGCACGTTCAAGTCCTTGAAAATCCAATTACCAACTTCATTTTTCTCTTTTCGAAATTCCTGTTGCTTAAATGCTGTATTGAAAAGTTCGATGGACATCTGTGCGACAAAGAGCCGTTTACAAAATTAGTAAATATCAGGTGCACCTGTTGCTTTTTATATAAACCCAAACACTTTGCACGACCATTGTCACGACGGTGCTGGGTGTTATTTATTCAGTTCTGTAAAACGTAGACATATATTCAGTAGTAATTGTTCTACCTAAAACATACTTAAGAAGAGGTCTGTCACTGTAGTTAACCTAATTTTTGTACGTTATTGGGTTATGTAGGAGCCTCTGTTAATTGACTTGTTAAATCGTTAACCAAACTCACGGGAACGTCATTTTATTGCAGATGACAAAGTACCAACCAATAATGTGGAAAAATTAAGTTAATGTTATAAAAACTGTTTTAGGGCTAATTTCGTAGGAATAATTATCATTTACTACGTGTTAACATGTTGCAGAAATAAATAAAAAACGACTGATGAAAATGATTTTGGATTTATATAAAAACCTGTCATTTGCATAACAGTTGGTTCTGATATTCAGTAGCAAATGAAGCATATTCTTCAGTAGAGAATTACATTTACAGTGGTTCTCACCAAGTAAATGTCGTGTGACTAAGGCCTCCCTTCGGGTAGACCGTTTGCCGGGTGAAAGTCTTTCGATCTGACGCCACTTCGGCGACTTGCACGTTGATAGGGATGAAATGATGATGATTAGGACAACACAACTCCCAGTCCCTGAGCGGGCCTTTAGGATATACATTCTGTCACGTTGACCACTCAGCTACCAGAGGCGGACTTTTCACCAAGTTTCTTTGTCTGAATAGTTCCTTGCCGAATACATATGCATGACCAAAAGTGTTATATTGCTCCATAAAAAGTTAGTAAGGAAACAATGTAATGATGTTTAAGGCGAACCCACGGAATGTGTAGTGATGAGAAAAAAAGTTAAAATAAACTCTGACTGAGACAGTAATCACATTTTCATTTGCTGGTTTTTGTTCTAGAGTGTACTCCAGGAACCACGAAAAAGGAAGACTGCAACACTTGTAGGTGCACTCCAACAGGTGTCTGGGTCTGCACGCGCAAAGGATGTGTTACGAAGAGAGGTAAGCGGCTGTCTGCTTCGTTTGAGAGTTTCCTTTGTACTTTCACAAAATACAGGTTCGAGCAAAAAACGTGTTAAGGTTCTTCAATAATTTTTCATCTATTATAGTGTGGTATGCAAGGTGTAATAAAACATATAGTGTAGTATCCAAGACGTAATGAAAAGATACGAACAGACATCACAGGGTTGTAGAGGGTCTCATGGGTAACAAATTCAGTGCAGGAACCCCAACGTCAAATGAGGGTGTTGTACTGACAGGGGCTGATAAGAGGGGTTATGGCAGCTAACGTCAGCTCGCTGGTGTTGAAATTACTACAACAAACTCCAATGGATAAAATAGGGGTGACTGCTGCGTAGATACCGATTGGCTTCTACATTTTCAACGGTTTGAAGTGCCATTGGATGACACTCCCACATGCGGTATTTTATTAATAGTTTCTTTCGAATGCAGGGTGAGCAAAATGAAATTAACGCTAAAAATATTTCTAAGACTAACGCGCAGCTGACGGTTGTTAATGAATAGGAGAACAATCTACCACAGAAAATTCTGGAAATGCGATTTAGGTGCGCCAATTAGGTATTGTCACATGTCTGCGAATGCGCATCTCCCACACGGTCTGTCGGTCGTATTTCACAGCGCGTTAAGTCTGAGTGGGTGAGAGGAGCAGACGTGCTTAGTGACCATTTGAACGTAATATCAAACGGTACTCAAGATAAAAGATGCATGTTCATTGTCGAGTGTTATACGAAGCAGAATTTTTGTAAAACGTGTGTGGAACAGTTTAAGCAATGATTGAAGAGAGGTGCTTTGCAAAACCTCCAGCAAAGCCTGTAGTGCAAAACTTAGTGTTAAAATGAAACAGGGTCTGTAGCGAGGTGCCAACCTCTCTTTGACTCCCGGTTCTTTGGACGACGCCACACATTCTACGGTACCGACACTTTTCCTACTTCTGAATTTTTTTTAGACTGAAGAAGTTGTTCTCTGCTCAGAATTTTCAAAATACGAAAGTGCGTACACAACCCACAGACACAGGTTATAATATCACGGAGGTCCTTTCTATAAGAGAGGAAGCTATTCCGCCAGCATTAAGAATCTCTCAGTCATCTATGGCTACATCTACCGGGTGATCAAAAAGTCAGCACAAATTTGAAAACTTATTAAACCACGGATTAATGTAGATAGAGAGGTAAAAATTGACACTAGCTTGGAATAATATGGGGTTTTATTAGAACAAAAAAAAACTATTGCTAGACGTGTGAAAGATCTTTTGCTCGCGTCGTTCGGTGATGATCGTGTGCTCAGCCACCACTTTCCTCATGCTTGGCCTCCCAGATCCGCAGACCTCAGTCCGTGCAATTATTGGCTTTGGGGTTACCTGAAGTCGCAAGTGTATCGTGATCGACCTATATCTCTACGGATGCTGAAAGACAACATCCGACGCCAATGCCTTACCAGAACTCCGGACACGCTTTACAGTGGTGTTCACAACATTATTCCTCGACTACAGCTATTGTTGAGGAATGATGGTGGACATTTTGAGCATTTTCTGTAAAGAACATCATCTTTGCTTTGGCTAACTTTGTTATGCTAATTTCTGCAATTCTGATCAGATGAAGCACCATCTGTCGGACATTTTTTGAACTTTTTTATTTTTTGTTTCTAATAAAACCCCATGTCATTCCAAGCATGTGTGTCAATTTGTACCTCTATATCTACATTATTCCGTGATTTATTCAGTTTTCAAATGTATACTGACTTTTTGAAACCCGGTACTTAAGTACGCGCTAGCCACCTCTTGGTGCACTGCAAAGTGTACGGTTACCACTGCTAGCCACCTCCCTTTCTGTTTCATTCGCAAATAAAGCGAGGAAAAACCGACTGCCTATGTACGTTGGTGGCAGTGCAATCATTATCCAGTCAGCTGCAAATGCTGGTTCTCTAAATTTTCTGAATACTGTTAAGCTAAAAGAACGTAACTGGTGAATTTGATATCACAAAGAGTGTTGGATCTGTCACAATAAATTTTTCCTTGTACCTGTATTATCATTCGGTTTGCCCAAGGTAAATTTTCTTTTTGTTAGTCTTCTGCACATAGTTTCAGAACAAATTGGGAAGAAATTTAGGTAGATTAAAGAAGAAATTAGGAAAAAAGTAAATATAGGACAATGTTAGTGGAGGCCAACTGAGTGGCGTGTCTGTCGAAGTATACAGCCACATGTTGTAGACGCTTCCCGGTTCCCTGAACACGAGCTTAATGTATTGTTGCTTCACAGAGGCAGAGGAGTCGCCGATCGTGAAGCGGGAAGCCCAGAGCTGTACACCCAACTCGACCTTCAAGAAGGACTGTAACACGTGCACGTGTAACAGCAGTGGGACGTCCGCCATCTGCACTCAGCTGGGATGTCTCAGCCGCGGCCGTAGACGTGAGTCCATCTCTCTCTCCCTCTCTTATTTCCGTTCGTCTCACTGCGCTTTTCTTTGAATTTTAGAATTTCTTCCCGTGTATGGCCCTAATTTCACAAAACTGTGTTACTTCGCCTTCACACATCAAGCAAACGTTACTTTCGTCCTTGGGTTTTACACACTGGTGAATTACCGGTAACTCTACTGCCTTAAAGTTCTCGTACTTTTGTTTCCGATCTCATCATAAGGAATAACAAGCAGACTTTCACTAGCTTTTGATGCTTCTGCTTATTCAGAATACTGACCTAAGACACAACACTCACCTAGCAGGTCAAATTAAATTAATTAACGACGTGGCGTGGTAACTGGTGGATTGCGGATCTTTAGCTGCGTAGTTGAATACAATTCCGCAGACGACACGATTGTAGAGCGACTCAGCAGTAAATGATTCGCAACCTTGTTGACCGCTGAACTTGGTAGCACTGAACCGCAAGTAATAAATAAACTCTGCCTGCCATTGTTTTCAACACTGTCAGATTAAAGTGACCTCAACTGAAAATTATTTTTCCTCTGGACTGCACAAGTAGTGGATCTGTTCTCCTAAGCAGGGGCTCCGTTACCGAGGAAATTAAATCAACTCTTTAATGAAAGGTTTATGGTTAGACTATAGGCCAGTATCAGACGCGAAATATTAATTAAATTTCATATATTCACAATGGAGCACAAAAATGCGAGGCACTCTCGTTACATAGCGTGGGATTTTTCAAGCCCACAATTTTTACCCTACAGCCCTCCGCGTGCTTGTTAATTTGGATGTTCTGAAGTTTTTCCGCATTTTCTGACATTCTGGAGCTTCTGCTCATACGTCAAATCCAAATTTTTTTTAAAAAATGAATGTGTGTGAATTCGTAAAGGAACAAACTGCTTAGTTCATCGGTCCCTAGACTTAAGCAGTACTTAAACTAACTTATGCTAAGAACAACACAGACACCCATGTCCGAGGGAGGACTCGAACGTCCTGTCGGAGAGACGCCTCAAAAAGCGTGGCGACTCTGCACGGCGTTCCAAATTCCTGTTCTTTTTTTTCCATTCTGAGCTCATCCTTTTTTTGTTGATATTGATCTTCTGTCCTTTCTGTCAATTCTCACCTTCCTTTCTTTCAGTCAATTCTCATCTTCTGCTCTTTCTGCCCATTCTCAGCTTCTCTTAATGCTGTCCATTCTCAATTTCTGATCTTTATCTACATCCTGAGCTTTTGTTTTTTATTCCTGTTCTTATCTAGCGCGCTTCCTGCCGATTCTCAGTATCTGCTCTTTCTGTCCATTCTAATCTTCTTCATTTTCTGTCCGTTCTGAGATTCTGCGCTTTTTACCTTCTGAGTTTCAGGTCAATCTTTCCGTTTAGAGAATCAGTTCTTCTTGTACAGTGTATACTGTCGTCAGTTTCCCTCTCCCCTCTTTGATATTCTGTTCTGTCCATCCTTCCCGTGCTTATGTTGTATTCGTTTTTTTTAATATTTTGTCTTCCTGATGTCCTGTTGTATGACGTATTACATTTCATACAGATGCCGCTACTCCTACAAAAGCATTCCTACAACTCTTTCCTACTTTAAAATAAACATGTATATGAATAAAAACTTCTTGCATTAATTGTCAAAAGTGCTTCAATTTTTAGTTCTTTAGTAAAGATGAATACTTTATAATGAGGAATAGCTGCTCTATTGCTGTCAGAGGCAGTTATCTGAGTCCCCTTTGATGCTGTGTTGCAGAGGTAAACTGCACACCTGGAACGACCTTCAAGGACAAGTGTAACACCTGCCGCTGCAGTTCCAACGGCAGGAGCGCCGCCTGCACCTTGAAAGCGTGTCCTCCTGGCTCGTACTAACCAGGTACGCATCCACTCTGACGTTCGCCTTTGTTAATTTCAGATCTAAACAAGTTAGTGTTTTAATGCTGTAGTGAAGGCTGTCATGTCCAATGTTTATGTCAGCACATCTTCCAGACTGAGATGCCGCGGTCGGTATATGAGACTACTGATGCTTCATATCCATCTATGGGAGATTCGAGTTAAACGAGGTGAAATATAGGTCCTGAATATGTAGTAAGAGAATAGCGATTGATTTACCTTTAACTGGCAATGATATCAACAGCCAAAGATAATCTTGCATCAGGCGTCTCATGACGTATGCCTGTGTGTTACATCCAGCTCTTAGTACATTTATAAACTCGGAGCACCTTGAGGTATTACAGTATTTATCTTTGAATATACCTCCCTCAAATGGGGGCAGAACGTTAATACACAGTTTCATACATGTATCATGTCCTCTGAGACATGATGTTTTAATTGTTACTTTTTATGTTGGAAAAATCTGTAGAAACGCCTGGGCTACTTACAGTGCAGCATGTTCTGAGGCCCCTGTTTTAACAACAAAACTCTATGTGTCAAGTACCTGTGGAATAAGTGTGCGTGTGTGCGTGTGAGTGCGTGCGTGCGTGCGTGCCTGCGTGCTTGCGTATGTGTGTGTGTGTGTGTGTGTGTGTGTGTGTGTGTGTCTGTCTGTCTGATAGAGAGAGATAGAGAGAAACAGGGAGGGAGTGAGAGAGTGAGAGTGTGTGGGTGAGCGAGTAAGTGTGGTGTGAATGAGACAGTGAGTGAGTGTATGTGAGTGTGGGTGTGAATGACTGAGTGAGTGAGTGTGTGAGTGCGGGTTTGAATGAGTGAGTGTGAAAGAAAGTAAGCAATTTAAATGTTGTCTTAGACCTTTCACCTCAATTTATTAAGAAGAATTTACAGTGGCCTAAAATATAGAACTATTTATTTACACTTACATACAGCACATATCATTTTGATATTCTCTTATTGTACTTGTGTGTATTATCTTACTGCGACCAACTGGTAATGGCAAAATATAAATTCCATTTATTCAGTCGCAGATGCATCGCTGTCTCAAAGTCACTGCACAATAAGAGCAAGAGAGGAAACATAAATCTATCAAAGATCTTGGTTGTTCGTTCTTTATACCGATATTTTCCAGTCCAGTGTAATAACTAGTCCAACATTTTTAAATATTAGAACTGTGCATTAAGGATGGTAAAACCTTGACGCTGATTTCAAGATAAGACACCATGGAAGATGAAACTAATGAAGTCTAGGCTCAATAAACATCGTTGTGGGTGTCACTATTGTGAAAAAGGCTTTAAAAGACGAGATACTGAGAGATTGTCTCACTAACATTGTCACGATTCTTTCTGTGCACACCTCAACCTTTATTAGTTTATTTAATGCCTTTTTAAATCGCTGATACTTTCACAAGCGTGGCACTGTGCTGTAAGTATTTTTTACTTAATCTAAATTAAATACTCCTCATACTGGCATGTGAATGTTTTGATCTTTATTTTCAGCGTTCCTTCATGAAGGTGACAGATTGTCCGGGAAGTTCTCAGCAGTTAAAAGAAAACAACGCCATTTCTGTGATGCGAACCTCCGCCTATAATCTGTGTTGCGTATTATTTTCATCTACTTCCAATTTGTCATTTGTAATTTTCTTACCCTCTTCAAGCATGAAAAATAAACACAATGATTGTAATCCATCTAATACAGAGTTTGTTTCACATACTCCACTTTACCTCCATTTTATTTTAATTCAGTATTTCAATGTTTTAATTTTATTTTTCTGTTCATTTCTTCGTAAAGTCATTATTTTTATTTTTACAGTCAGTACAACAGTACAATGGTCTACTTTTGTATGCAGCATATATTGTACTATCCGCATATGCTCGACGACTTCCACACCCTTCTGCTACTTGGGTCAGCAGGAGTGTTGGACATCTATTTGGCGTCCGTTGTGCTACACACCAAGGCGTCCCGAGTGACGCAGAGAGTGATGACATGTTTGCATTTTTCTCACTTTTCGAGCTTCTTCACTAAATTTGTCTCAATAATACACTCCTGGAAATTGAAATCAGAACACCGTGAATTCATTGTCCCATGAAGGGGAAACTTTATTGACACATTCCTGGAGTCAGATACATCACATGATCACACTGACAGAACCACAAGCACTTAGACACAGGCAACAGAGCATGCACAATGTCGGCACTAGTACAGTGTATATCCACCTTTCGCAGCAATGCAGGCTGCTATTCTCCCATGGAGACGATCGTAGAGATGCTGGATGTAGTCCTGAGGAACGGCTTGCCATGCCATTTCCACCTGACGATTCAGTTGGACCAGCGTTCGTGCTGGACGTGCACACCGCGTGAGACGACGCTTCATCCAGTCCCAAACATGCTCAATGGGGGACAGATCCGGAGATCTTGCTGGCAAGGGTAGTTGACTTACACCTTCTAGAGCACGTTGGGTGGCACGGGATACATGCGGACGTGCATTGTCCTGTTGGAACAGCAAGTTCCCTTGCCGATCTAGGAATGGTAGAACGATGGGTTTGATGACGGTTTGGATGTACCGTGCACTATTCAGTGTCCCCTCGACGATCACCAGAGGTGTACGGCCAGTGTAGGAGATCGCTCCTCACACCATGATGCCGGGTGTTGGCCCTGTGTGCCTGGGTCGTATGCAGTCCTGATTGTGGCGCTCATCTGCACGGCGCCAAACACGCATACGACCATCATTGGCACCAAGGCAGAAGCGACTCTCATCGCTGAAGGCGACACGTCTCCATTCGTCCCTCCATTCACGCCTGTCGCGACACCACTGGAGGCGGGCTGCACGACGTTGGGGCGTGAGCAGAAGACGGCCTAACGGTGTGCGGGACCGTAGCCCAGCTTCATGGAGACGGTTGTGAATGGTCCTCGCCGATACCCCAGGAGCAACAGTGTCCCTAATTTGCTGGGAGGTGGCGGTGCGGTCCCCTACGGCACTGCGTAGGATCCTACGGTCTTGGCGTGCATCCGTGCGTCGCTGCGGTCCGGTCGCAGGTCGACGGGCACGTGCACCTTCCGCCGACCACTGGCGACAACATCGATGTACTGTGGAGACCTCCCGCCCCACGTGTTGAGCAATTCGGCGGTACGTTCACCCGGCCTCCCGCATGCCCACTATACGTCCTCGCTCAAAGTCCGTCAACTGCACATACGGTTCACGTCCACGCTGTCGCGGTATGCTACCAGTGTTAAAGACTGCGATGGAGCTCCGTATGCCACGGCAAACTGGCTGACACTGACGACGGCGGTGCACAAATGCTGCGCAGCTAGCGCCATTCGACGGCCAACACCGCGGTTCCTGGTGTGTCGGCTGTGCCGTACGTGTTATCATTGCTTGTACAGCCCTCTCGCAGTGTCCGGAGCAAGTATGGTGGGTCTGACACACCGGTGTCAATGTGTTCTTTTTTCCATTTCCAGGAGTGTATGGAGTGTATGGAACCAAATAAATCAAAATTTGTACGAATCGTCGTCAGATGGTATACAAGACGTTCCAGTCCATCTTAGGATAAGCTGATTCTTGTCCTGATGAAATGTATCCACCTATGTTGGACAGTAATACATTATGTAGTGCCCAATACATCGTAGGAGGATAAAGATGATGCTTAAACAGTATTAAATAAATCGAAAGGGCGATGAACAACTGTAAATGATAATGAGTAGTGAACTGGAATCTCGGCATTACTCTGAACATTATTTTTCGTAATATTATTTTGTTGGCTCCTCGGTACACCAAAAAAGGTAGCGCTTCCCTTCCACAAACTGATAAGTAATTTAATACACCAAATTACACTGACATTAACGATAACACTTCAATAAGTAGAGTGACGAGAAATTATCTGTAGTTAAAATTACAAACTGGTTAAAAAAAGTAGCACACACACACACACACACACACACACACACACACACACACACACACACACACACACACACAACAAACACACGCGCGCATTCGCACGCACACGCACACACAACCATAAACCGCTCGATTATATTTTAATGCCATCTTTTAACAAGTATACCACTAGCTATGTGTTCACGGTTGTCCGATCAGTACGTATTGAATGAATGGTGCCAAAAACGTACGGCTACGTCTCTATCCATTGGACAGTAGCAACTCAGCCTACGTACTCAACTATTTTCTGGCTGTATTCCAATCTTTGTCTTCCTCCAAAGATTTTCTACAGCCTCTAGTGCCATGGCAGTAATTCCTTATTCCCCGTTGTCTTGACATATGTCCTATCGTCCAGTACCTTCCCCTTGGCACTGTTTGCCACATGTTTTCGCCCTCGTTCATTATGTGGAGAATCCCTCATTCCTTACCTTATTAGTCTGCTAAATATCAGCATTCTTCTGTAACAACAAATATCAAAAACTTCAATTCTTTCTGTCCTGGATTTCTCCCACTTCATGTCTCAATACCAACAACATGGTTCTGAATAATGGCCTGCCACAGGGTTCGGCACTAGCACCAATTCTTTTCAGTCTATATATTGCCGATATGCAACACACAAAATACGTAATTTTGCATATCCGGACGACCTGCCCTTCGCGTATGATAATAAACATTTTAACGAACACGACAAAATGTTTAATGCAGACTTCGGACTACTGAACACCTACTACTCCAAGCGGCATATACATTCTAACCCTAACAACGTCATGCTCCCCAACAATAAGGATAGATATAGAAAACGACAACGCTCTATGAATGGGCAAAGCATCAGGCATGAGGATAAGCCTAAATACTTGGTAATGAAATTAGATTGCACTCTAGCTTATATGGCACATCTACAAGGTACAAAACAGAAATGCCTTAATGATATCCGGCCGAAACTAAATGGAACGACATGGGGCTACGAAGGCAGCACATTGAGGACTTCACCACTATTGCTTGCCTACAGCGTGGCTCAGCATTGCTCGCCAGTTTTGATGAGAAGTGCACTCATAGCCTAAGTGGACTACCAACTGAAGGAAAGAATGTGGATGATCTTCAGAACACTTCGGGTTATCTCGTGTGCCCGGCTGTCTAGCAAACATAGAGCTCCATCAAATCTATTCGAACATAGTTAGATCATATAGAAAATTCCTGGACAATCCAGAACTCCATATACACCGAGATCTCGCACCTCTAAACGGACTTGAATCCAGGTCACCTTTATGGAAAATCAACGAAGAATCGCAAGTCTTCGACTAGAAGACAGTTTGGAAAGAACTGTGGGCTGTAAGTCGACATAAGAATCGAAGCCTGGGGGACGACTCCACAAGAAGATCCATGGATTCAACCTCCCGAGGAAATTACGGATAACTTTGAACCGTGTCATGAAGAGTGTAGTTAGGTGTAA
This sequence comes from Schistocerca gregaria, assembly GCF_023897955.1. NCBI lineage: Eukaryota > Metazoa > Arthropoda > Insecta > Orthoptera > Acrididae > Schistocerca > Schistocerca gregaria. Next base: position 439,062,828 of record NC_064927.1, read on the forward strand.
GCAATTGATGAACAAATGGAGGCCGGCCAGAGTGGCCGAGCGATTCTAGGCAACAGTCTGGAACCGCGCGACCGCTATGGTCACAGGTTCGAATCCTGCCTCGGGCATAGATGTGTGTGATGTCCTTAGGTTAGCTAGGTTTAAGTAGTTATAAGTTCTAGGAGAGTGATGACCTCAGAAGTTAAGTCCCATAGTGCTAAGATCCAATTGAACCCAACAAATGGGGCGTATCGGACAGAACTCAATGTGAGTGCGGGAAACCCAATCAGTTGACCATTGACTTGTGTGAAGTGTACAGCTATGAGGGTTATCTGAAAGACATACACAGGCTCTCTGGCTGAGACATAGAGTTGTTCAAGAACGTTCGTAATAATTTGTGATATTATAATAACATATGTAAGGAATATTCTAACTCAGTATACAGCTATTAGAATATTTTAGATAATACATTATATAATGAATGCCTTTGTAAATGACCAGCCACTAAATAACGATTCTTCTACATTTGTCACCACTGCATGTGAAACCTGTCGTTCTTTGTGGATACTCGATGTCCCCTGGTAGTCTGACGTGACGAAGGCCCAAAGAGTTCAACAGCATTATTACGTGAATAATCTCTGTTGCGCCCTAACAATAGTTGCGCTGTATCCCACTACGTAATTAATGATGCCACTTTTTTTTATCTGAAGTTGGTCTCGTGTGATCGTTGAACTCGAGTTCTCTATACACTGTTGCTTCCTGGTGTTTGCTTCGCATGACTGACTAGTTATTAACTGTGCAGTTACAAGCTGAAACTGGCACTTTTCGTCTTTCAATGGGACCCATATTATGTCAACGTGTAATTGTGTGTTGTCACACTCAGACTGAGAGTACTTCTCACGTCTGTACTACAAGGTTCTCTATAAATCAACTGGTCACGTAGTTCAAAAATTTACTTATATCTTGAACCGTTTCGGGCGGAGCGTAGTTTCAGAATGCCAGTATAAAACGTATGGTGACACATACGTGCGTCCTCACTGGCACTGCTTGAATAAGCACACTATTCATGGAAGGAAATGTCCTGATAAGTAAAGATGTGATATACACCACTGGCCATTAAAATTGCTACACCAAGAAGACATGCAAATGAGAAACGGGTATTCATCGGACAAATATATTACACTAGAACTGACATGTGATTACATTTTCACGCAATTTGGGCGTATAGATCCTGAGAAATCGGGACCCAGAACAACCACCTCTGGCCGTAATAACGGCCTTGATACACCTGGGCATTAAGTGAAACAGAGCTTGGATGGCGTGTACAGGTACAGCTGCCCATGCAGCTTCAACACGATACCACAGTTCATCAAGAGTAGTGCTGGCGTATTGTGATGAGCCAGTGGTTCGGCCACCATTGACCAGACGTTTTCAATTGGTGACAGATCTGGAGAATACGCTGGCCAGGGCAGCAGTCGACCATTTTCTGTATCCAGAAAGGCTTGTACAAGACCTGCAACATGCGGTCGTGCATTATCCTGCCGAAATGTAGGGTTTCGCAGGGATCGAATGAAGGGTAGAGCCACGGGTCGTAACACATCTGAAAAGTGTCCATTATTCAAAGTGCCGTCAACGTGAACAAGAGGTGACCGAGACGTGTAACCAATGGAACCCCATTCCATCACGCCGGGTGATACGCCAGTGTGCGTTCACCGCGATGTTGCCAAACACAGATACGACGATCATGATGCTGTAAACAGAACGTGGATTCATCCGACAAAATGACGTTTTGCCATTCATGCACCCAGGTTCGTCGTTGAGTACACCATCGCAGGCTCTCCTGTCTGCGATGCAGCGTCAAGGGTAACCGCAGCCGTGGTCTCCGAGCTGAAAGTCCATTCTGCTGGAAACGTCGTCGAACTGTTCGTGCAGAGGGTTGTTGTCTTGCAAACGTCCCCATCTGTTGACTCAGGGACCGAGACGTGGCTGCACGATCCATTACAGCAATGCGGAGAAGATGCCTCTCATCTCGACTGCTGGTGATTTGAGGCCGTTGGGATCCATGAAGGCGTTCCGTATTACCCTCCTGAACCCACCGATTCCAACGCGAGCAGCAATGTCGCGATACGATAAACCGCAATCACGTTAGTCTACAATCCGACCTTTATCAAAGTCGGAAACGTGATGGTGCGCATTTCTCCTCCTTACACGTGGCATCACAATAACGTTTCACCAGGCAACGCTGGTCAACTGCTGTTTGCGTATGAGAAATCGTTTGGAAAACTTCCTCATGTCAGCACGTTGTAAGAGTCGCCACAGGCGCCAACCTTCTGTGAATGTTCTGAAAAGCTAATCATCTGCATACCACAGCATCTTCGTCCTGTCGGTTAAATTTCGCGACTGTAGCACGTCATCTTCTTGGTGTAGCAATTTTAATGGCCAGTAGTGTATTATAAGCTCGAGTGACAGATTAGTTCTGGGTGCAGTTAGAACTGTCTAATTCCGTGGTCTCTGTGCTGAAGCAGCCTTGGCAGCGAGCGGGCACGTGGTGGCCATGGTGCGTGAATGGCGAACAGTGCAGCGGCCGCTTTGTGTTTATGAGGGGTGTGCCTTACAAAATTTCTGGATTTAAATTACACAGAGCGGATTGCAAACATTACATTTATAGCATCTCTCCGCGTCCTATCGCTTCTGACATTCATAATTGAGTACTGGAGGAAGTTACGATTGCTCATGATGATACAGAATGAAAAATGCTCCTATCTTGACACAAAACCTGCTGAAACGTCCTGGGCAGACTTAGCGGTGTAAAAGAAGGTGATTGGCCCTTCGACTTATCTGGCAACTTCAAAGACATTTAAATTAAAACATCACTACTTATTCGCTACTTTTACCCTGTTCATATTATTACCCATGCCATTTAATATAATGCAACGTGTCAAGTAAGGTAATGTGGTACATGGTATCATCCCTCCAGGAACAAATCCTGCCCCAGAAATTTTAACACCTCAGGAAAAGTAATTTAGTTATTACATGTTCGCTCTTCAGCTTTTGACATTACATCTCGTTTCCTATGTCTGCGAATCACGTGGATTTTGGGGGCAGGATAGTGGCTTTAGCCTATAAAAACTGCAAGATGCATATGGGCCAACATCGTGCAGCTAAAGACCTCACTACACCGGGCAGAAGGGTTAACTAGTAAAAAATGCACAATTTAAATGTTTTTGAAGCCGGTACATAAGTCAAAATCCATCTGCCTTTTTTTTTTTAAATCGCCTCTCGGCCCCGGATAGACTTGCTCTTTTTGTGGTATGATAGGAGGATTTTTCATTCAGGTTCCCAAGTTCTACTCTACCATAATTTTGACATTAGACCGCCATAGCTTGGCAAGCAATGTAGCATTTGTCGACTCGAGCTACAACTAGGCCGGTATAGGTTTTTTATTATGTTTCCAACAATGATACTTCTATCTTGACAACGGATAAAGTTTCCACAAAATAGGACGACCATTAAAAATATCCATTTGTCTATCTTCTTACAAACTTCACACAAGTCTGAAACATATAACCTGCCTACGTAAAAAAAAAAATCATGCAAACGTGTTTTTTGTACTATAAATACGATTGAAAAATTAGAATTTTTAACGAAAGTTTTCAGTTTTACCGTAAGAATGCATTATTTCTTTGAGTGGAATCACTGACTGCAAACAGTTTCCTGCTATTCAATTCACTTAAGAATGAATTTGACGTGCTACATCCAACTCGACTTCAAACCATCGTAGCATGACAACGAGTAAAGACTATTAGATGCAAAAATTCCTTTTCATTTCATCAATTCATCTACCTCAATGCAAAGTTTGAACCGAGTCGTACAAGTTTAAAGAATAGAAGTGGCATGCTTCTAAACCCTCACAGGAAAACGTGTTTTTCTACGTGTTTGCGAGTAAAATCCGAACGATGTACATGTAAATGGTGCCATTAGCTTAACATAAACTTCAGCACGAGTGGCATATTTTTCAAAAGAAATTAGTCGATCCGTACAATTTGCCTGGGTGCCAACTCCGGTTCGTCGTTCAATCCTCTCTTAATATACTGTAACGTAGCTACAGTAAAGGAAATCTTCGGATGGCTATACAAATGGCTCATGGTCCAAGGTAAACGAAAAACATTTCACCCTTTCTTCCAAGCTCAACGATTATCAGTTTTCAGTTGCATTTCATTCTGAAGTCTCTTTTAGGAGACTGAACAATTCCGAATTATGTGACAGTAGTATAACTTGCACTGGTACCATCCGAAGATTTTAACACGATAATGGTTCTGTTAGTAACGTTAAAATAGCATACGCTGACTGTGGGATCCGTAATTTAGGCATATTTAGTCTGCCGTTCGAAATTTCGAATGACGTTGTTTTCCGGTGACTACGTCGCTATGGAACTGCGCTCGTAACCAACCGTTGTGCTGGAGGAACAGACGCTGGTCAGTACGGTGGTGGATTTTTCGATTTACTTGTGGTAGAAGCCGAGTGGGTACTACAACACACACGAAATATTGGGTCACTTTTCTATAACTTGAACAAGATCAAATACTTAACCCTGAAACAATCCACACCCATACGACTGTCTACGTACACTGATGAACATTATGTCCATAGGCGTACTGTGATATAAACCCGTCCAGGTGGTAGCAGCATCGCCTGTTGAGCAATGATTGCTTGTCAGACACTCCCTTGACACATGTACACATACTCTCACTGACCTTGCTGTCCGTGTGTCGAAAGGCGAGGGCGCGCGATTTGAGGCACATTGGAACGGCCGAATACTCGGCAAGAGAATTTTGGAAACTGAAAGACACGATGGGTGTTCGAGGAGTGCTGTGCTGAGTGTCTTCAACACATGGCGAAACCACAGGCATGGGACTGGACGGCCACCCCTCATTATAGATGTTGGGCGTCGTTGGCTTGGCATACTGGTAATACAGGACAGGCGTCCAACTGCGGCATAACTAACAACAGACTTCAATGCTGGGCAGACTACAAGTGTGTGTGAACACAGAGTCTACCGAGCACTGCTAACAAAGGGCTCATCAGCAGACGACCTACGCATGTGCCCATGTTAGCCCCATGACAGGCATCCACGGGTACAGTGGAGCTCGAGCAATCCATAACGATGGCCAAGCAGCATCGAACACTGTTTGCAGACCACGTACATCCCTTCGTAACGATCATGGTACCTCATGGCAGTGGCAGCAAAAAATAAAATTAAAGATACAAATCACGGCAGCAATCGAACCAGCGAACCATTGACTACGTATTTACACTCCACCAACACTATCGAGTGAGCCATGGTACCCGCCGTAGAAGTAATTTCGTCGCTTAGATGTTACACGCATGTGTCAGGAACTACAGACTGTCATTCCTCTTAATTTTGCCTTTATAATCGGTAGACCTGACGAACCATATAAGGGGACAGGAGCGACAGTCCTCCACAAATTCCATTTGTTTCTAATTAGCCCAATCAACATAAACGCTTGTAAGGAACTTTGTTTTTCATACCGAGCTACTGAGCGTCTCTCCTGCAGAGTCTTCCACTGGAGTTTATCTATCATCTCCGTAACGCTTTCGCGATTACTAAATGATCCTGTAACAAAGGGCGCTGCTCTCCGTTGGATCATCTCTATCTCTTCTATCAACCCTATCTGGTACTGATCCCACTCCGGTGAGCAGTATTCAAGCAGTGGGCGAACAAGTGTACTTTAACCTACTTCCTTTGTTTCCGGATTGCATTTCCTTAAGATTCTTCCAATGAATCTCAGTCTTGCCTCTGCTTTACCGACGATTAAATTTATATGATCATTCCATTTTAAATCACTCCTAATGCCTACTCCCAGATACTTCATGGAATTAACTGCTTCCAGTTGCTGACCTGCTATATTGTAGCTAAATTGTAAAGAATCTTTCTTTCTTTGTATTCGCAGCACATTACACTTGTCTACATTGAGATTCAATTGCCATTCCCTGCACCATGCGTCAATTCGTTGCAGATCCTCCTGCACTTCAGTACAATTTTCCATTGTTACAACCTCTCGATATACTAGAGCATCATTCGCAAAAAGCCTCAGTGAACTTCCGATGTTGTCCACAAGGTCATTTATGTATAGTGTGAATAGCAACGGTCCTACGACACTCCCCTGCGGCACATCTGAAATCACTCTTACTTCGGAAGACTTCTCTCCATTGAGAATGACGTGATGCGTTCTGTTACCTAGGAACTCTTCAATCCAATCACACAATTGGTCTGATAGTCGATATGCTCTTATTTTGTTCATTAAAAGACGGCGGGGAACTGTATCTAACGCCTTGCGTAAGTCAAGAAACACGGCATCTACCTGTCAACCCGTGTCTATGGCCATCTGAGTCTCGTGGACGAATAGCGCGAGCTGGGTTTCACACAATCTTCTTTGTCGAAACCCATGCTGATTCCTACAGTGTAGATTTCTAGTTTCCAGAAAGGTCATTACACTCGAACATAACACGTGTTCCAAATTATACAACTGATCGACGTTAGAGATATAGGTCTATAGTTCTGCACATCTGTTCGACGTCGCTTCTTGAAAACGGGGATAACCTGTGCCCTTTTCCAATCCTTTGGAACGCTACGCTCTTCTAGAGACCCGCGGTACACCGCTGCAAGAAGGGGGGCAAGTTCCTTCGCGTACTCTGTGTAAAATAGAACTGATATCCCATCAGGTCCAGCGGCCTTTCCTCTTTTGAGCGATTTTAATTGTTTCTCTGTCCCTGTGTCGTCTATTTTGAAATCTACCATTTTGTCATATATGCGACTATCTAGAGAGAGAACTACAGTGCAGTCTTCTTCTGTGAAACACCTTTGGACAAAGATATTTAGTATTTCGGCCTTTAGTCTGTCATCATCTGTTTCAGTACCATTTTGGTCACAGAGTGTCTGGACATTGTGTTTTGATCCACCTACCGCTTTTACATAAGACCAAAATTTCTTAGTATTTTCTGCCAAGTAGTACTTCATTGGACTCGCATCGTTCAGAAATACTTGACTCCCTGCAGATACAGTGAAGATATGGTCGGCAGACCCATACTGCAACAAGGATCGTGAGAGAATAGAAATGAACATATTTGACTAGAAGATGAAAGAGAATTCAAGGGCTTAATTCTGTGGAGAAAAAGAGCTTCTGTATACAGATTTCAGTAGTATAACAGACACTTCTTAAAGACAGATAGTTCAGTCACTTAGGTGCCACTTAGTTAATAGAAGTATAGATGGTGTTAAATTCCTTGTAGACCCTATCATTGTCTCAAATAGTCAAACAGCAATACTGTATGAGATTTTCACTCGGCAGCGGAGTGTGTGCTGATATGAAACTTCCTGGCAGATTAAAACTGTGTGTCCGACCGAGACTCGAAATCGGGACCTTTGCCTTTCTCGGGCAAGTGCTCTAAAATCTGAGCTACCGAACCACGACTCACGCCCCGCCCTACAGCTTTACTTCTTCCAGTACAACGTCTCCTACCTAGAGCACTTGGCCGCGAAAGGCAAAGGTCCCGAGTTCGAGTATCGGTCCGGCAAATAGTTTTAATCTGGCAGGAAGTTTCATATCAGCGCACACTCCGCTGCAGAGTGAAAATCTCATTCTGGAAACATCCCCCAGTCTGTGGCTAAGTCATGTCTCCGCAATATCCTTTCTTTCAGGAGTGCTAGTTCTGCTGGTTCGCAGGAGAGCTTCTGTAAAGTTTGGAAGGTAGAAGACGAGATACTGGCAGAAGTAAAGCTGGGAGGACCGGCCGTGGGTAGTGCTTCGGTAGCTCAGATGATAGCTCACCTATCTATTTCAGATGTACTTGCCAATGTCATGGTGTTAACGTTGGCACCTGCATGGGTCGTCGGTTGAGGAGACACATCGTTGGGAATGTTTTGTGCTCTCTGTGTACACACACTGTTGATGGTCCTACCACAATTCGCTGCCCTTCCAGTTGTACCAGTGTATCCAATCTACGACGTCCGACATCTGTAATGAGTGGTAGCTGCCAAGCAGCATTACGTCTGGACGTGGTTTCGCCATGTGTTGAGTACACCACAGCACTCTTCGAACACCCAACAAGTCGCGCAGTACCCGACATGCTCGTGCCGGGCCTCCGGGCCATCACAATCTGCTGTCACTCAGATAGAACGCGCGCCTTCCCCATTCCACGCACAGACACCATGTTTAGTAATACTACAAACATCTAGCAGTCTTTCCTTGCCAGGTGACGCTGCTATCACCTGTAAGGTTTTTCATCGATAGTAGGTAAAAATGGGAATGCTGTCATTGGCCAGGAGGCCCCCTACAGGGCAAGTCCAGCCACCTTGGTGCAGGTATTATTACATTCGACTTCACATTGGGCGACCTGCGCACCAGATGGGGTTGAAACAATGATAAGGACAACACAACACCCAGCCCCTGAGTGGAGAAAATCCCCGACAAAGCCAGGAATTGAACCCGAGCCCGTAGGGCAGTAATCCTTCACGCTTACCACTGAGGTATCGGGGTGGACATCGATAGTAGGTTGGTGACCATAAGGATTTTGCTGATCAGTGTATGTATATCTGCTAGCACAAGATTGCCGTGTTGCTTGTGTGACATGGGGCAAGCCAAAGGTGATGGGGGGCAGCAGATTGCTGTGGCCATGCAGGAAGCGAAGGACAGTATGGAGATCGTCTTCGACAGCATTTGCAGTTTCGGACTTTTATGTCGTCTCGTTGTCGCTGCAGATCTCTACCATGGGAGCAAGGATAGGATGTTGTTTGACGACTGCTGTCCTCTTTCCATGACGCAAACTGTATGCATAGATTGAATGGGTACTTTATTCATAAAGGCAGATTGTTACTTATCTCCAGCTGGGCATTGTGGTACAACCTCTTCTCTATAGTTCACGTTATCCTCACTGCCGGTGAAGTACAAAGTCCGCAGTGTACACTACATGGTTGCTATGTACTGCCTGTCTCTGTGTTTGTGGCTGAACTAATACTGCTATTCCTGATGGGCTGCAAAGCATGACACTGGAACCTGCTCGGTGCGACAGACTGTGAACAGACCCTAAATGACTCGAACTAACTGGCCCTCCAGTCCGCAGCGGCTAGTTAAACAAAGGCGGCCGAGAGGGCGTTGGTGGCGCGTTTCCTGTGAGTCTGTTTTTGGCCTCTGTTGATCTTCGTGTAACCTCTATGCCACATGGTGTGCTGGCGCCAGCTTAGGTCAGCACATGGAGAGCAGCAGAGGAGAGCGCTGAAGAGGGCACACTTAAGTCAGCAGCTGGGTGCCTCGCCGTGTGATGCAGCCAGCGACCTCGTACAGCGGGGCTAAGCAGGGTGCTGCCTCGTCGCTGTGACTACACAGTGAGGTGCCGTACCAAGTCGCTTGGGAGGAGGACAAATTGGCACCTCACAAACAGTGAAGTGTTGGCATGTTGCACAGCTCCCTTCTCACGCTGTAGTACCTCCTTGTGCATAAGTTTTGAGTGAAAATATGAGCTACTGAATGCATGAAATCATTAGTGTTCCTTTCTTGTATTTCAATTTCAGCAATACTGAGTTTCCAAAAAGTTGGTGTTGTCAAATTTTGTCTTAAATGTTTGCTTAATTCTCAGTTGTTACTCTAAATGAGGCTGCTTAGACAGAAACAGACAAATGCCTTTCTTTCGTTATCTTTGTTAATAACAGTGATGCCTAATTTTCAGTTTTGAGATACATGTTTAACGTGGTAATTTCTTGCAGCTTTGAAAACAATATTCCAAGAGACTTGGAAATGGACTAAACAAAATAAGACTGTAAAATATTATGATTTTTCTTGAATAGTTTTATCATGTACAAGCAAACTTAGCAAGACTTACAGGTAGATGAATATGGTGGGTATGCTCTTTTAAGATACTGACATTCAGACTGTTAGTATAGAAGCAAGGGTGCCATTGTAATCCGTGAGTATATTTCCGTTTTTGGAGTATATGTATTACTTTTTGCCAGATTTTTTCTTTCTTTTCGTTCAATTTGACGGACTATTCCTACACTTGTGAGAACTCTAAATTCTTGCTGCTTGTCATGTGAGGGGATGTAAGATTACACTCCAGGACAGCTCGAATCTCCCCACACGCTTCTTTGATCCAGTGAATTAGCATCACTGTCGGGGAACCTCCAGTGTACCAGAAAAGTGCGGCTTGGCGCCCGCCGTTCTGTTTTTCGCAGAATAAAGTTGAGCCTCAGCAAACCAGCAGATAATTGTCCTGTGTACTCTTGCACTGTGCCATTCGTTACTTTAACTCTCTGTTTCCTACAACTAATTTCATTTTGTTTGCAATGCGTTGTTCTTAAAGTTGTTTTTTTTTGCGCTGCATTAAGCAATGTGAGCCACGGCAGTTACTTCTTCAACAATTTGTGTGGCAGTTGGCCGTCGGCCTCTCCCAAGAGCAATTCTCAAATCGGCAGATCTTATGAATCATAAACTTCAACCACTGTGCTGATAGAGGAGCTTCAGGTCATCGAAACTCGCGTAGAGCACCAGCACTATTGCTTTTATGAGAACATCTTATGATTAAAGCCCTGCTCCCCTTGTCCAGATCCATGTTGGCTGTCTAGAACTGTAGTGCAAACTGATGCTTGTGTTTCAACCCTATGTCGCCGTACCATTACAGGCGCCTAACAGCTAGTAAAGACACAAACATTACTAACAAAGCACATTCTGCAACGGGTAGTCTGATCATTCCTATAAGCTCGTAGGAATAAACCGAGTGTTGTCAAATCAGTGTGAACTTCATTTAACCTGCTCGCATTAATTGTACTAGTTTGGTGAGAGTGTTGATTACGATTTCTGGAATTTTAATATGATTCGTGTCAGCAGACAATACTTCCCCAAAGTTGCACGTATCGAACCGTCTTCTCCGACTGATTTTTGCAATTCAGACGCGAGTTAGATTAAATAAAAGGAGCAACAGTGTGGAAAACTAGGCCAGAAATGTGTGCATATGGGGATAATGCGCAAAAAGTATCTAGTTTTTTTTTTTAATACATGCGTACGACGTTGGATACTAAGGCAATGTTCATTAGAGCATATCTTTGACTCTACACCTCTTGTGCAATCTAGATGACATTAATGGTTCAAATAGTTCAAATGGCTCTGAACACTATGGGCTTAACATCTGAGGTGATTAGTCCCCTCCCCTAGAACTTAGAACAACTTAAACCCAACTGACCTAAGGAAACCACACACATCCATGCCCGAAGCGAGATTCGTAGTTGCGACCGTAGCGGTCGCGCGGTTCCAGACTGAAGCGCCTACAACCGCTCGGCCACACCGGCCGCCGACAATTATGGTCTTCTTATGTAGATTATAATGAAAACTGTGTATCCACCTCCAAATTCTGTAAATAAATGATAAAATATTGGTCTTTGAAATGATAGCACAAATGTAATCAGAATTTTTCACTGTCGACAACTTGAACGAACCATCGCGTGTCCCCTTTGTCGCGGATGTTTGTCTTAGCATCTGGCAGCCGCAATGGATTGTGGTCCTGCTGCTCCATATGCACATAATATTCTCTGTTGTTTGGGAAAGGTATATGTTCCGAAGAACAATGAAAACCCGGATAAGCGCAGAAACAACCTAGCCGTTATCTCGCGACTACTTTCGCATGACAAGTTGTGACAGAAAAGGTAAATGAGCTGTATCGCCTCGTTTTCCGTGCTGCTGTGTATCGTTGCTTGTTGGCGCGATCCGTTTTCCTGTTACGCCACCGGTTGAGGCCTCAGTTGTCTTGTAGTTGGCTCTTTCATTAGAGGAAGTTGGAGGCAGGACGGCGGGGAGTGAGAGATAGGAAAGAGTCAAGAAAGGTAAACGTGCGATGTCCGGGCCTGATCGGCAGTAGCTCCCCCAACAGGGCTGCTGCTTGTACAGGGCGGTGCTTGGTGTGTAGTGTTGGGGTCTACGCTCTACGCTGTTGCTGACTATCTGGGTTTGGGAGTGACAGTCTGCTGATGTGGGTGGCATGATCACGTTGATTTTCCCTGCTAACCGCCCATCCTACCTTATTTGTTGTTGAGGTACTTCTGTTTGTAGACGTTGGCACCTGTGCTGGACTTGCTCTTGTTAGGCTGATTTGCGAGCAGTTCTTTTTCCCTGCGTACTTAAGCTAATAAATTCGCCCTCCCCCTCTCTGTATGCCTGATATATTGAGTATATATACTGCTTTCCTTTCATTATAATTTGTTCAGCATTTTGGGTGGTAAATTAATTTGGTTGTAACATGTTCTAGGGCACACATGAGTGACCACTAGGTCGAATACCGAGCCTGACATTTAAGATGGCAAGTTCTTGCACACCAGACTTGTGTATGAATTCTAACATCGTGATAGGCAAACGCCAGCGGCCAGATAAATGTGGGCTCGTTTTCTGTGCTCGTGTTGGAAGGTCTTGTTGAGATCCAGCACTTATGCTAAAAGATGTCGTTGGCCCCGGGCTTCTCGTCCTCTACCCGCCGATTCACCGGACGCTCTTGGTCCACTTCGGCTGTGCACGTTTGTGCGGCGTGGTGTTCGGGCTCCTCCTCGAGGTAAAGGCTGAGGTGGCGCAGCCTCCTCACTGTCTCTGTAAGTTAAGTTCTTTATCTTATGGCACTCGGACTTAAGTTTAAATCAAGGTGTCCGCTACCCTAAGCCATCCTAGCCAAGTCTCCGGTTTTGTCTTGTACTGCCGCTTGATTGTCAATTCTTAAGTGTGCATTGGCATCAATTTTCAAGTAATTGTTAGCTTCTATTCCTAAATTGTAAGTTCTCAAAGGCTTTTCCAATTGTTTGTTGTTGTACTAGATGTGTAAATTTTAAAATATTGTAAAATTTTGAATACTATTACTTCCCTGTTTGAAAAGTTGCTAAATTGCTGGCGCCAAAAGCGTTATTTCAATGGTAGTCCTCAGTTTGTAAGAGTTTTCCCTGGTTGAAATCTTAAACTTGTTATTTTAGTAGGTATTACTTCTCCTAAAACGAAAAAAAATTAAGTTTGGTCTTTATGGTCCGCCACCCTAAAATCAGTTTGACAGTGTTATTGACGTTTTATGTGTATCTCATTAGAAAAAGGACTATCGACAATTCTGAAGCAGCAAATGGCCTTCCCTAACTTCAGCCTGCACCTTCCACCCACCCGTCAAGCTGTTGTCGTATCCTGGGGAGTCTACTGAGATAAGGAACAGTTAGTGAAACGTGGAATAAATAAAGTGTATCAGTTATAATTTTAGATTTCAAATAACTTAAGAACGGTCGTCAGCTCAGTGTGTGTACTATATGATCATTGATTGATTATAAGCTATAATTACGAACTACTCATTGAATTTTAATCAGGTGAGAACGGAACCACTGGCACTGTCTGGAGCTCAGAGGCGAAAACACAGATAATACCATGACTTAAACTTAATGTCAAAACCAGCACAACAATTGGTATCAAGCATATGCATATCAAAGTTTAATGTTTGCAAAACAGTTCACGCAATAAACAGATTTGCCTTACTCTCTGTAGTGCTAGTTGTTACTGGCTTCAGAACTGCAAATTTTCCATAAATACTTCTTTTTCTTACAGTAAGTTATTTCTGGAAAGTTCATAATGTTTCATTAAGCGAAGAAGAAGCAATTTTACACTATATTATAACGTAATTTGCAAATGTGAGAAGAGTATGCAGTGCACACAAAACAACATGAAATTCACTATTCTGCAATAATTTTATGTCAATACTCGTTTGATTTATGCTCCTACTTTTTTGCTGTTTGGCAATACTCCTTAATTAGTTGTTCCACCAAGCAACAAAATTAACTGCTGTTAAATGACACGCCGGCCGGAGTGGCCGTGCGGTTCTGGGCGCTACAGTCTGGAGGCGAGCGACCGCTACGGTCGCAGGTTCGAATCCTGCCTCGGGCATGGATGTGGGTGATGTCCTTAGGTTAGTTAGGTTTAATTAGTTCTAAGTTCTAGGCGACTGATGACCTCAGAAGTTAAGTCGCATAGTGCTCAGAGCCTTTTGAACCATTTTGTTAAATGACAGTTTTTGGTACTTCTTAGTTTTGTAAATTGCATTTCTTCATCAGAGTTACAGAAATGAAATGAGCTTTTCCCCTTCAGCATTTCCCAATTCTTTCACTGGTGGTATTCTCGGAATCAATAATGGTGATAGGATAGGAACGTGTAGGAAAATGCTTAAGGTAAAGTTCATGTACACCACAACAGCTATTGCACTAAACAATGTGTTATTCAATTAAGATAAACTACACTGAAGTGGTAAAGTAATGGAATAGCGACATGCACGTATACAGATGTCAGCGGAACGCGTAATCAAGGTATCAGGGAGCAGTGCATTGGCGGAACTGTCATTTATTCTCAGGTGATTCATGTGAAAATGTCACCGAAGTGATTATGGTGATCACGGCTGCACGACCGGAAATAACAGACAGTCGACACGCAATAGTAGTTGTGGCTAGACGCAAGGGAGCTTCTGTTTCGGAAATCGGTAAGGAATTCAGTATTCCGAGATCCAAATTGCGTACTGAGAATACCAAATTTCAAGCATTACTTCTCACCACGAACAACGCAGCAGCTGACAGCCTTCGCTTAACGACCGAGAGCATTTCCATGCAGTTGTCAGCGTTAGACAACTCCGCGTGAAATAACCGCAGATATCAAAGTGGGACGTACGACAAACGCATCCGCTAGGACAGCAGGGCGAAACTTGGAATTAATGGGCTATGGCAGCAAACTATCGACTCGAGTGCCTTTGCTAACAGCGGGTCATGGCTCCGCTCCCCGCCCCTCCCCTGGGTTCGTGATCGTATCGGTTGGAACCTAAACGACGGGAAAACCGTGAGCTGGTCAGATGAGTCCCAACTTCAGTTGGTAAGAGTTGATAGTAGTGGGGCGTTACGTCGGCGATGTCCAGCCCCAAGCTGTCAACAAGACACTGTGCAAGCTAATGGTGGTTGTATAATGGAGTGCTCTATGTTTACATGGAACTGACGAGGTCCTCTGGTGCAACTGAACTGATCGTTGACTGGAAATAGTTATGTTAGATTGCTTGGAGAGCAATTCTAGCCTTTGATGGACTTCATGTTCACAAAGAACAATGGAATGTTTATGTATCACAGTGCTCCACGTCATCGGTCCACAACTGTTCGCGAATAGTTTGAAGAACATTCTGGACAGTTTTAGTGAATTATTTGGCCACTCAGGTCGCCCAATACGAACTACATCGAACTTTTATAGGACATAATAGAGAGGTCAATTCATGCATAGGCGTCTATCTCACCACTGGCTACTAGTGTTGGACAGATATGGTTGCTGTCAACAAGTATGGGTCCGAAGATGATGATGTTGTAACAACATCGAAACTAGTTGCTAATAAAACCAACACCTTAATACAGGTGGAGGAATTTTGTCATTTTTTAACATATATTAATATGTATTGTGCATTCGGACGGACTTGGAGAAATTTCATCTGGACAATGCGACACCCCACGGGTCAAGAACTGCTATAGAGTGACTGCAGGAATACTCTTCTGAATTTAAACACTTTCTCTGGCCACCATACTCCCCGAACATGAACATTATTGAGTATCTGGGATGCCTTGCAACGTGCTGTTCAGAAGAGATCTCTAATTCCTCTTACGGATTCATGGACAGCCCTGCAGGATTCATGGAGTCAGCTCCCCAGCACTACTTCAGAAATTAGTCGAGTCCACGCCACGTCGTGTCGTGGCACTTCTGCGTGCTCGCGGGACCCTTGCACGATGTTTCTTTGGATCTTGTGTGCAGATGGACAGAGAGGCAGCTTGGCCTGATATTTCTGCAGGGGACTTCCAACGACTAGTTGAGTCCTTGCCACGTCGAGTTGCAGTATTTTGCCGAAGTCGTCCCACACGATATTAGGAGGCATCCCATGACCTTTACCACCTCCATTTACTAAGCTTGTTAGCCTTGCACAATACAAAGCTGATCTTACTTTGATGGGCTACTGCTGCTGTGACGTAAGGCATTATTCGTCGACAATATTTAGCACCAAACTGGTCCTTATCGTCGCTTTCTATAACAAGTTTGAGCCGACAACACTGCTCTTGAATATTAATTCCATTCGATGACAACGTGCTGTGCCCACTTACGACCATTCCTGGTCATATGCTAAAAATTTTGTAGTTTATCCCCTAAATAACAGAGCACCGCGCCTCGTCTCCACCGACAACTTCTTGTCCATGCTTACGCTCCCAAAGACAATACTAAAACTGGCTCTGAGCACTATGGGACTTAACATCTAAGGTCATCAGTCACCTAGAACTTAGAACTACTTAAACCTAACTAACCTAAGGACATCACACACATCCATGCCCAAGGCAGGATTGGAACCTGCTACCGTAGCGGTCGCGTGGTTCCAGACTGTAGTGCCTAGAACCGCTCGGCCACACCGGCCGGCAAAGACAGTACTCCTTACTTGAAACTTTTTCTTTGGTTCCATATAATAGCACACTTCCCTTTCTGGAGCAGCGTTTGTACTCCATCACGGTTACGATATTCTTTTTTATTAGTTCGTTTGAATTAATTCTTCGACATTTAATTATATGACAGAATTAATAAAACAATAAAGGGTACAGAAGACAGATATTATACGGCATTTACACTATGATTCTAGAATTAATTATGGGAAAGATCTACCAGACACCATCTTGTGTGTCTTCGAGTGCCATAATTTTCTGGCAGACAGCTGCACAACCCGCATTATTTTCAGATTACTGTTTATCTCAGCTATTGCCACTGGCTTTGGACAGTTGGTTAGATCATTTATTCCTGCAGTAAAAGTTGGAATCGCCCCTGGCGTCTACAAGATTCCTGTAGGTATCCCTGGTCCTTCTGAATCACTCCAACAAGCTTGTCGACCACCGGAACTGCTCAAACTATTATATTGTTGGGCTTTAATGTGCTATGGGATCCTGATGTTGCGTAATTCAGGGATGTGGACTGTGGCAAAGAATGTTGGGGTACTTCACCAGATATCTGTATATTTGTTAGAAGACCATATTATCTGGCTTATCTGCAAAGGTCTTTCAGTTTCAAACTTTTCGTCGGCGCATTGTTTATGCAGAAGACCATGCGGTCTGTCATCTGCATTGCTGGGACGGTGGTAGTGTGCTGTTACGGAGTGCGTAAGTTAGGCCTTTGGAAATGCGATAGCTTCTTCAATCCTAGCAAACTCATAGTCGATCTCATTGTAGGTTTATTAACACGGAAGAGTTGAATAATACGAATTTAGGTTCCTGTAGTTCTCCCAAATCATTTAACCAGATACCAACTCTGGTCCTTAAGGTACAGTACTTCATACATCCTCAATCTACCGGATCCCCATCCCTCCCCCCCTTCCAATTCAAAAAACTTCTTCTTCTCCCACACAGAAGCGAATTTAAGGTATGGCATGCACAAATCACTGGATTTTTCTCCTTGAAAGAATGTAATTACTGATGACGAAATACGGGATTCTTCAAATCAGCAAAGATCCTTCCAGCCTTTATGGCGTACTCAGTTGCACGATGACAGAGAAAGCTTATGGAGAAGGAACAGATTTGAAACTGTAGGCTTTCCCGGCGTAAACTACTGATGACGCGTTCGTTGGCCCTGCTGCAACACGTGGAGCGTCAATTCACACAGTGAAAGCGGCAGTGACGTCAGAGGAACGACCTCGCCCGCTGCCTCGCCCGGAGGGAATCCCTGTTCTCGCAGCCGCTTCGCACCGGAGGTTCTCGGCATGCAGCTTCACGTTTTTATTTGAAGCCACTTGACATGACAATGAGTCCACATTAATCCTACATTAGCATATTGTATAGGCTCACGGCAGAGTTCTAAGACGTGGTAGCGTTCTCACTGCCTATTCAGCAACCTCAACCATATTCTTCATACTCCCTGTAGTTGCGCTTTACTACCATCAATGTGTACAGTTCGCTTTAGCAATATCAGTGCATATTTCGGCAGTCAACCGTCGAATGCAGAAACGACGTTCATACTTTCGGTTACCAGACCAACAAACAAAGTTTGTCGCAAAGTTCCTCGATAATTTGAATTAATATTGTTCCTGTGGGGATTACATTAATTTACACAGAAATATGAGATGTTTTATAGCCCTCAGGAATTTCTGCTGCTACGTTATATGACACCCAACTATATCATTTACTTATTCTATAAACCGATTTCGCCGGCCGTTGTGCCGAGCGGTTCTAGGGGCTTCAGTGTGGAACCGCTCGACCGCTACGGCCGCAAGTTCGAATCCTGCCTTGGGCATGGATGTATGTGATGTGCTTAGGTTAGTTAGGTTTAAGTAGTTCTAAGTTCTAGGGGACTGGTGACGTCAGACGTTAAGTCCCATAGTGCTCAGAGCAATTTGAACCATTTTTTGAAACCGATGTCACTCTATGATCATTTTCAGGTTATAAAAGTAGCAAACAACTGAGCATCCTATGTGCACAACCCGTCATTGTGACACTGAAATACAGGACAGGAAATCTGATCATTTAATCCTGTCCTCACTATTCAGTCTCAAAACCAAATGACCGATTACACAGCGAAATGGCGAATGCCGTACTGAGACAGTGCCTTAGTGAAATCGAAAGAATTTGTGCTACGCAATTGGAACCGAAATTTCGAATACCAGAACAAAAGGCAGCTGTAGCGTTCAAAATGCAGCGGAAAAAAAACGTTATACGTACAAAGATTATACCACTTGGAGACAACTGATAGCCCAAAACTGTTTTTAACGTATATAATGCAACGTGGAAATTGGCTGGTTGCTGCCTTTCTTTAAGTAATCTATGTTGTGGTTGGCAGGAGAGCCAACACCGTTTTATTAAAGGAGGCCGAAATGCACGCGTTTAGCTCACGCAGGCTGGTGTGAGGTCTGGAACATGACAAGGGAGTTAGAATTGAGAAAAATCGGACGTAGCTGGTGGAATACTTAACTTTAATCCATTAATGACGAACGTCGCTCTTGACATTACATGATTTACAATATCAATAGAAACGGATAATGGCGCCTTCCTAGGTCGTAGCAAATAACGTAGCTGAAGGCTATGCTAACTATCATCTCGGCAAATGAGAGCGTAGAAGTCAGTGAACCATCGCTAGCAAAGTCGTCTGTACAATTGGGGCGAGTGCTAGGAAGTCTCTCTAGACCTGCTGTGTGGCGGCGCTTGGTCTTCAATCACTGATAGTGGAGACACGCGGGTCCGACGTATACTACCGGACCGCGGCCGATTTAAAGGCTCCCACCTAGCAAGTGTGGTGTCTGGCGGTGACACCACATTCCTCCCCCGCAAATCGGCGTACGGTTGTGGCATAAGGCTTCCGCCCGCCGTGGGGAGGACCCCATGGTGACGTACGCGACGAGATGGGGAGCCTAACAACAGGCGAGGCTGTGCCGCCCGCACCCTGCCATTCGGACCGCGGGGAGCTAGGAAACGCCTGAAAACCTGCTCCAAGGTGCACGCCAACATGCGGTGTATGCGCCCGTAGAGAGACAGGAGGGGCCGAAGGGTCGACCTCCATCGGGCCGGGGCACCCGACGGGCGAAGACAACATATGGTTCCGAGCGGGCAAGAGTTCCATGTCGGAGGACAACTGGTCACGGGAAGCGATCGGCTGCGCGTGACCCAGGGAGGCGCTGGTGGTTGCAGCGACGCGTCCACTGCGGGCGTCGCCGGCGGGAGAACAGGCGGCGGCGGCGGCGGCGGCCGCACCGTGTCGCCATTGGGCAAAATGGAAGGCAGCGTCGGTAACACCTGGGGCTGAGGCGAGCCAGTAGATGGGTCCCCGGGGCGCTGACCGGACTGCACCGTCGCTGAAAGCAGACGGCGAGCGGCAGATCCCGTGCGACGACAGAGGCGCAGCTGATTGAGATGCCGACTCACGTCACCAGGGGCCCCCAAAAACCAGATACATAGCGCGTCGGAGGCAGCGAAGAATGCTCCCTTCGAGTCAACGCCTTGAACCTCGGTAGTGGCGATGGTAGACAACGTCGCCTGGAGCAAAAGCAGGTGTTTGCCGCTGCACAGGAACCTGATGCGGCGGATGCAGCAAAGACACCAAGGTTCTATGAGGGCGACCGCGGAGCAACTCAGCCGGCGAGCGACCATCTCGAGGCTGAGAGCGATACGAGGACAAAAAGAGCCATAACTCGTCCTCCCGAGAATGCGACTCTTTCAACATCAACATCTGTGACGTGAAAGACCTGACCAATCGTTCAGCGGCACCGTTTGACTGTGGCGAAAACGGCGCGGATGTCAGATGTTGAATACCATTGACCTTGCAGAATGACTGAAATTCTGTGGACATGAATTGTGGGCCATTGTCGGAAACAATAGTTTGTGGAAGACCTTCAATGCAAAAGAAAGCGGATAACGCTTGCATGGTGGCAGATGACGTCGTGGAAGACATGCGGACAACAAAAGGAAAATTACTGAATGAATCTACCACAACTAACCATCGAGCATACTAGAATGGATCATCAAAATCGATGTGTAAGCGTTGCAAAGGGGAAGTGGCTTTTGGCCATGCAAAGAATTTCTGCGGTGGTGCCGATTGCTGTTGGCACACACTATGCAAGAAGAACACATATTCGTAATCGCGGCATCGATTCCGAACCAAGTACAGTCCTGACGAGCAAGTTGTTTCGTTCTCACTATACCCCAATGTCCTTGATGGAGAAGCTGTAAGACAGAGGACTGTAACGAATATGGTACCACGACCCTGGACTGGTCATTATCAGAACGCAACAGAAAAACACCACGTCGTACAAAAAGTCTCTCCTTGTGAGCAAAAAATCGGCAAACCAACGGGTCTCCGATCCGTGACTTTGGCAAGGGCCATTGCATGGCAACAAAACGCAGAACGGGAGCAAGGACAGGGTCGGCAGCTGTGGCTGTAGCTACACGACGAAAATCAATCGGAAACGATTCGACCACGTCACCGGTTTCCGCATCAATGAACATGCAAGAAAGTTCGGAGGAATCGAATGCCCTATCCTCAGCCACAGGCAAGCGGGACAACGCATCGGCGTTTCCGTGCTTAGCAGTGGACCGATACAAGATATCGTAGCCGTACTGCGAGAGAAAAATAGACCAGCGAATGAATTTCTGCGCTGTACGTGGAGGTACAGGCTTGGTCGGATGAAAAATCGATGTCAAAGGTTTGTGGTCTGTGATTATGGTAAAGTGACGACCAATCAAGAAATCATGAAACTTTGTAACACCAAATAAGAGAGCCAATGCTTCTTTCTCGATCTGTGGATAATTTCTTTGAGCGGACGAGAGCAATCTGGACGCAAAGGCAATAGGGCAATCGTGCGATTCATCTTTGCGCGCAAGCACAGCACCGATCCCGAAATCCGATGCATCCACCATCAACCAAAGGGGCTTCCGGGGATCGAATGGCGTAAGGCAAGTATTGGAAAGTAACGCCGATTTCAACTGGCGAAAGGGGCGTTCACATTCCGTCGTCCAGACGAACGGAACACCCTTACGGCGTAAGCGATGAAGCGGAGCTGAAATGGATGAGGCATGCGGCACATAGCAATGGTAGTAAGTTATTTTTCCCAGCACACTCTGTCTAAACATTCATGGTGGTGTCTGATTGTTCTATATCGTGTCTCCCTACCACTTTCGCGCAACGACGCTCTGAGCGTGTTTTTTAGGGAATTAACTGGTTTGAACCTGGAACCTGTTGCCGGTAAGGAGACGCCAGACCACACGTGACATGTAGAATTCAGAAGAGTTCAGTGAGACTATCGATGATATAACCAAATACTAAATGATCTCAGCGTCAGCTCCACTACACTCCCTGTGAAAGAATCTTAATACTAACTAAATATAGTGGAAAGGGTTCAAGGCTTTCCTATTTTTAGTTAGCTGGTAAAATAACGAAGAAAAAGCAATTAAGTTTACCATTGATAATTTTATTCTACTCACAAAACATCGTTTATAAATTGCAATATAGATAAAAGGAAATGTTTCAATACAGGATGGTAAAAACCAACTGCGTTCAACAAAAATGTGAACCAATATTCCCTGAGTGGTTTTCCAAGTTCTACAATGGATCGAATAATGACCTATGCCATATCACATCTATAATCTATGTTTAAATTAAGTTTCACAAAAGAGAAAACTATCAAAATGGTCTACAGTGACCCTCAATTATCTTTAATTACTTATCCAACTTGTCGTAAATTACAGTGGCTCATGTGGCTACTCAATAACTATATAAAAGAAAAATCATCGCGTTTCAGATCTGTTCTTCAAGTGGCAAATGTGAACACCATGAGTTTTAATTAACGATCGACACTACCTTGTCGGTGTTTAGGCAGCGTCAGGGCGACAGCGGCCGGCGCACCAGCCATCCAGCTCGCCGTCTCGGAACAAACTCCCCTAACTTCTCCTTACTACAATTTACCGAAGCTGGTTTAAAAAAACTATCTGGCTGTGTTTTCATCTGACCAATCAGGGTCTCAATGTTAACCTTAAGCTCCGCCTACAAAAATTCTGTCTATCCAATGAGAAACGTTATACTTTTCGTGGTTGGGCAATGTTTTTAAAGTTTGCAACGTAACAGAGACGCTAAAAAGTCTCACGCTAAAACCTGCAGCTCGTGTGGTCCTTTTAGCGTTATCGTAAGATCTATACTGTTCTTCTGGAGGGCTCTATCTTTTAACATGGGCTGGGGGGTGGTCCTTGACGTACCTGAGACGCGAAAAAGTCTCACGCTAAAACTTATGGGTGGTAGTGGCCCTTTTTGTGTTATCGTAAGATCTATACTGTTTTTCTGGAGGGCTCTAGCTTTTAACATGGGCTGGGGGTGGTCCTCGACGTAACAGGGACGCAAAAAAGTCTCACGCTAAAACGTGCGGGTGGTGGACTTAGAGGTAGGCTGCCGACGTGGGTGTCCGTCCCTTATCGTAGGGCTGTCTAGCTTAACACGGTTCTGCTCTCGGCTTCTGTCCTCATTTCTTCCCTCGGAACTGCGTCTGCCTCACAGTGGGAAGGTACGACATGAATTTAGGCATTCTTGTGTTAGTCTGTGGTATTCCATTTGCTCACTCATTACTCGTATTACTTTGGTTAATTTAATGTAACGATTTATTCGGAGCTATGTGACATACTACTGGATTTGCTTATCATGTCAGGGTTTTCATGGAAGGTGTTGGATTTGCCTGACACCTTACATATCACCACCCTTCGAACTTAATTTTTGCACTGAATTTAGGCAATGACTGAATCGTTGTCTAAGTCACTCAAAAATTTTCTAATTTATCTCAATTTTGTTGCGTACTGTTCAGCCACATTATTCTGTTCTATGCTAGTTTGTATTACTAATTTATATTTTTTTTATTCTTCCACATTATAATTAAAAATGACAAGTGAAGAATATTTTTATGCTATTATTAATTTTTAATTATTTTCTTTCTTTATTTAAGTGTGAAGTTTGTTTTTTAAGAAGTTTGTTTTCGAAAGTGAGGAGTCTTTCATATCGTTTTTCTTAGAAATATTTTTTTTATAAAGTAGTAATTGAGTAAAATCTATTCCTAACACATTTTCTAAATATCATGTACAAGTAAAAATGTTTTTATTTCTAGACACTCATTTCAACATTGTTACACTAACAAATCAGAATTATTTCCTAGAATTGCTTTGACAAAGAAATATACATACATAAGTATTGAGATATTATCCTAACAAATGGTACAAATGTTAAAAAAAAGGAAAACATTCAACAAGATAATTTTTTATTCTTTGTTTTTATAAGGAGAAACTAAGTAAAATATAGTTATTCTTTCTTTTTTATGAGGAGAAAATAAGTGGCATATTGTTTCTTTATATACTGTCCATTTCAGAACTAATGACTTATTTTTATCGAGTCTATTTTTTATTGAAGTCCATAGTCAATGACTGTTATTTTGTAGTTTATTAGCTGTGCGGTGTGCTTAACTTATTTAGTTTTTCACACGTTTCTTTTGTACAATTCCTACATCACATAATTTGATTTCACATGTTCACACAATCCTATGAATGTTTAAGCATGTGGTTGGCAAATGCTTTTGCACGAAGGTGATGGACTTGAGCGAGATGGATGTGGGCAAGTATTTGATGTACAGCTTCGTCTGTCGTTCCTTGTTGGCTTTGCAAGTGTATTTCGATGTTGTGGAGGTCTCATGTGTGCAGCTGTGGAGCTGTGAGTGCAGAATCTCGTGGTTTACTGGCTTTGTATGTGTGAAAGTCATCGTTATGTTTTGCTGAATGCGGTCGTTTTTCGTTTGTAATTCTTCGCAGACGACTAGTTTACAATAGGATAGGGATTTGGGAAGGCATGTCGTCTATTCTTCACCCATCTTCTTTCTTGGTTTCAATCTTGCGAATTTTCAACTTCTGTTCTTCCCACTTTTTCTCTGCTTCTTACTTGTTTCTTGGTTCTTCTCTGGGCAGGATATGGAAATATTTATTAATAACTAGTCGCTCTGACGTTCTCCTCCTAGTATCAGTTTGATAAATTGTTTGAGCGTGTCATTTTTACTTTGTGGAAGTTTTCTTCAGTTTCGTGCATCAGCGTGCTGTTTAATAGCAGTAGTGTGACTTTTACGCATATTTTTTGCCAGTGGTGGCTTGCCCAAGCAGTCTTCTCGTCGGGCCGTTTTTTGCTCGCTCCGTTCATTCGGGGCTCAGAGACCCTTGCGGCGTTCGCCGTCCCAGCGCCGTCCCGACGCGTCTCAGCAGGGGTCTGTCACTGTGCGGCTCGGTGTTCCATCCCAGCAAGGTTCCACCTATCCGGCAAATTTATTGCCCACTTTCGCTACCAGGGCCTTCTGTTAGTTTCGCTGTCCTTTCCTTTCTCTCGACGCTCCTGCTATGTAGGAATCGTGTCTTGCTAATTATGTCCTTTTCTTTCTTGATACATCTCGCTTTGCAACTTGTGGGTCGTTGCATCTCTACCTTGCTGGAGTTTTTACAACGGTTCTCGCAAAAAGTTTTACTTATAATCATCTCACATATATCTAGTAATTACTTGTTATACGCCTTCTTAAAAAGCTTTACAAATTTCGGCGCCCTTTCCATGTTACAATTCTAAGATATTTGTAGTCTTAACGTTTACTCAAGAATCCTCAAATTCGTTTCTTATTTTTGTGTAGTGTCGTGGTGTATAGCATTTTAGTATTTCTTGCTGTTAGACTATCTACGCTTTATCCCTTCACCTTAATCTATCATACTATTGCTGTTATTATTGAAACTACTTTCTTTTTCCCACCTTCCTCTCTCTTCATTCTTCTTTCTACTGACGATCTTATCTGCAACATAATCTTGAAATATTGTGCTGATTATTTACCAGTAATAAAATTAATCTTCAAACTTGTACTGAAAGTGTTTAATACTGCCAGTCTTAGGTAAAAGTACCTCTGCTTTATCTCGTAAAATACCCTCCAATTCTCTTTTACTGTGTTCTGAAATACCTTGAACTTCTTGCAATTTTTCGTCGATTTCTTTATGGACTTCTAACATGAGTTGAGGCGATTCCCCCTTTTGTGCATACCATTCTAATTCTTCATCCTCTTTATCTCGCATCATTCTTAATTGTTTGTTTATAACTGGTATTTCTTCTAATTTTAGCTTTTGCTCAAAGAGAAGTGTGATATTCCCGAATGTTACGCTACCTTTCCCCATATCTATTATCGCTCATCTCTCATTTAAAAAATCTGCACCTATAATCAAATCTACAGTTAGTTTAGGTATAATCACGAAGTTGGCTTCGATCTTTTGACCTTGGTACGAAAGAGTTAACCTTGTTTGTCTCGTAACTTCTGCAGCATTGTTTCTAATAGGACCTCTTACTTTAATCTTACGTGTGTTTTCAGAACTAGCAGTTCCTCATTGGCATTACACTGCATGAATAAATTTTCTGAGATCGCAGTCAGTTCACTTCCGCTATCAATTACAATATTGACTGGGATATGCTTTACCATAGCCTTCACAATTGGTTGAATTATAAAGGGTTGGTTCTGTTCTTCTTCCTCTTGCATCAACGAATCCTCCACTGAATCATACATGAGTCTTTTTAGGAATTTCCCTTGTGAATTCGAACTTTCTGTAGGATAAGCTTCGACTGCTACTTCTCTCTTCTTTATTTCCTCTTCCTTCATTTACGCTTTCTTCAACATCCTCTACTTTTTCCTCATCCTCGTCTATCTTCTCCTTCTTCGTCGCTACTTCCACATAATCGCGTCTAAATGCACTAATTATCGCTTCATAACTTCCTTCATTATATACATTGGGTTGTGTGCCCACTTGTAACTTATTTTTAACTTCTGTCGACTGTGCATTATCCTCATTGGATTCGCTTTCCCTGGTTTCCATCTCAAATAGCTCTGCAATACTCATTACTTCGTCCTTTCCTCCTACATTCGTTGTGCATGCCTCTGGTAATTCATCTTCCTCGTCAGTATTCTCCCAATTAATTTCGTCCCAACACGATATTGTTATTTTCTTATCTTCGTTTTCATCTGATCCCTGCCGATTTGTTTCTTCCTTCTTCTCTTCTCGTGATAAGATTTTTACTTTTCTGTTCAAGGTGCTGCAATTGTCCTGGGCCGGTGCGTCAATCTCTTTGGCATGGGCGCTTAGCTGTCAATTCGAACGTTTATTGGGATTTGGTGGTGTTACCTCCACGTCTTCTGCCTGTATTCGCTTTCCTTGATCAGCTTGTTGATAGTGGTTTCTTTGTTGATAATTTGTCGGTCTATTGGTTCTCCAGTAACCGTTCCGGTTGTCGTTATTCTCTCTGTAATAGTTGTTGCCGTTCCTTGGTGAATTATAGTTATTGCCATATTCTCTTCTGAATCCATAACCGGTTCTTTGTTGAAATCTATTGTCGTTTCTTGGTGCGAAATTATCACGTGGTTCGTAATTATTGTTTCTTCGTACTGTGTCTTGTGGATTCCACTGCTTTTTGCTTTCGTTTTCACGTGCGCTTCGTCTTTTTCTTGCGTCATCTTCCGAAAATATGAACTCTAGTTCCCTTAGAATACATTTAAATGCTTCGACGTCATTGCCTGCGCGACCTACTAATGATTGCTGGTATTTCAATGGTAGCTTCATCGAGCATAATTTAATCATCTCTCCGTCACTGTATGGTACATCTAAGCATTGATTTTTGTTTTCCATTACTTCGAAAAATTTCACGGGACTCTTCTCTCCTGAATTTTCAAAATATGGGTTCTGTAATAATTCGTATTTCACTCTGTTCTGTGCTTCGCTGGACCAATATTGGGAGAGAAACTTCTCTCTGAAATCTTCGTACGATCGGCATGTCGCTGCAACATTCTGCATGGTTTCTGCGACTATTCCTGACATGTGTGCACATATAAAGTCTAATTTGTGTGCTAGCGTCCAGTGTTCTGGTAATCCTACTCGGAATTGATCAATAAAAGTTCGTGGATGTAATGAGTTTCCTTCTCGAAAGTGTTGAAATTTTCTGACTGTGAGGAAATGATCGTTGTCGTACTTCGTCATAGTTCCATATGAAATCCGCGATTCTTCGCCACTTTTGTTTCTGATCATTTCTCCATTCGTTCTTTCCTGTTGTGGTAGATCCATTGGATATTGTCCACTGTAACTTTCGCGTACCCGCGGTGCAGGCTGTCTGAATTTACGTATGTTACTTTCCGCCTGTGATTGGAATCGAAAATGCGTTATATCTTCGTTAATTGCTTGTTTTTCCTGTGCTGTTACAGATACGGATGTAGTTGCACACTCTGTGCTTGTTCGATCCTGTTCACTACGCTCTCCAATGGTTTGCAACAACACTGTTCGAAATTTCTGAAATTGTCGCTTCGTTTGCGCTTCTATTTTGATTATGCGGTTATCATATGTTTTCAGCACTGCTTTTGTGATACGTTTGTGTAACACACTGTTTTCAACAATTTCACGCGCTGTACCTGCTGCTTGTCTAGTAATTTCGTTTATCTGTTTCTCTAGTTTCTTGACTTCTCCGTGGTGTTGTTACGTAATGTTTTGATCTCGTCCTGAATGTCATTACGCAATGTTTGTACGTCCACCTGTACCTTGTCAATGTCTGTTCTCAATTGATTGTGACCTGTTATTAAGTTTTCTACCACTTCTCGAGATTCTTTTGCCTCGTCTTCAATATGACTTAGGTGTAACTGAATTTCTTTGTTTTGTTCTTTAATCTCACGCATTTATCTCGTGGTTTCCGCATTCTGAATTTGAATTTGGTTCGCTATGTCTTTATTTTGCCTTGTCATGGTTTCCGTAATTTGTAGTAATAATTCTGCCAGATTGGTGGGTCCTATTGTAAGTAGGCTGTTTAAGTATTTTTATTGGTAACGCCAACACCACGTAGCGCTCTGAATGAAAAATCACTGGCTGTGCCGTGTGCAGTCTGTGGCTGGTTTGCATTGTTGTCTGCCATTGTAGTGTTGGGCAGCGGCAGCCGGATGCTAACAGCGGGTAGCGTTGCGCAGTTGGAGGTGAGCCGCCAAGCAGTGGTGGACGTGGGGAGAGAGATGGCGGAGTTTTGAAATTTGTAAGAATTGGTGTCACGAACTAATATATATATTATGACTATTAAGGTAAATACATTGTTTGTTCTGTATTAAAATCTTTCATTTGCTAACTATGCCTATCAGTAGTTAGTGCCTTCAGTAGTTTGAATCCTTTATTTAGCTGGCAGTAGTGGCGCTCGCTGTATTGCAGTAGCTTGAGTAACGTAGATTTTTGTGAGGTAAGTGATTTGTGAAACATATAGGTTAATGCTAGTCAGGGCCATTCTTTCGTAGGGATTTTTGGAAGTCAGATTGCTTTACGCTAAAGATATTGTGTGTCAGTTTAAGCACAGTCTTGTATAATTTTTCTAAGGGGACGTTTCACTATTGCGTTTTCTTCCGACGTCCTACACTCTGTGTTTTCGCCCAAGTGTTGGTTCGCAACCGATTGCATTGAACTGTGCTGTGGCACGTTTCTGCTCGCATTCTTTGTACTCTGTGGTGAGGGAACTCTGATTACTTGTACTATGGGTTCTACATATTCAAGACGCAAGTTAGAATCCTCATCGACTGTCTCTCTACTTTCCTGCTCCTCTGTCGTACACTGACTTAGATTTTCTGTGCCTTGGCGTCTCGATCTGCCATTGATAATCTTTACGAATCCCTTATTTTCTATTTTAAAAGCAATTCACACGCCTTACTTCGGGACAACATGCACTCACACGATCTCACGCATTTCATAAATTTTTTGTTCACACGACTAGACACTACCAAGACTGACAATCCATTCACTTACTTGTTGGGTCAGAACCAACTTGTCAACGACGTATGCGCCACCTGTGCGCTTGCATTGGACAGAAAACTTAATTCTAACAATTTTCAAAACTCATAACTTAATTATGCTATTGTCACTGCTAGAATGTCTCTCTTAAATACTTTTGATATGTATCGCTGCAGCTACTGTTTACGACTATGTATAACTCTAGGAAAAAAAAAATTACACCGAAAAATTTTTAACAGGTAATTTTTCTGACCTAATTAGGCATGTGGTCGACCTTCAGTTATGGTATTTTACCATCCTGGCAGGGTCGCCATTTTCTAAACATTCAGGGTGGTGTCTGATTGTTCTATATCGTGTCTCCCTACCACTTTCGCGCAACGACGCTCTGAGCGTGTGTTTTAGGGAATTAACTAGTTTGAACCTGGGACCTGTTGCCGGTAAGGAGACACCAGACCACACATGACATGTAGAATTCAGAAGACTTCAGTGAGACTATCGATGATATAACCAAATACTAAATGATCTCAGCGTCAGCTCCACTACACTCCCTGTGAAAGAATCTTAATACTAACTAAATATAGTGGAAAGGGTTCAAGGCTTTCCTATTTTTAGTTAGCTGGTAAAATAACGAAGAAAAAGCAGTTAAGTTTACCATTGATAATTTTATTCTACTCACAAAACATCGTTTATAAATTGCAATATAGATAAAAGGAAATGTTTCAATACAGGATGGTAAAAACCAACTGCGTTCAACAAAAATGTGAACCAATATTCCCTGAGTGGTTTTCCAAGTTCTACAATGGATCGAATAATGACCTATGCCATATCACATCTATAATCTATGTTTAAATTAAGTTTCACAAAAGAGAAAACTATCAAAGTGGTCTACAGTGACCCTCAATTATCTTTAATTACTTATCCAACTTGTCGTAAATTACAGTGGCTCATGTGGCTTCTCAATAACTATATAAAAGAAAAATCATCGCGTTTCAAATCTGTTCTTCAAGTGGCAAATGTGAACACCATGAGTTTTAATTAACGATCGACACTAGTATTACGCAAAGAAAAGGGGTGTAACAGATGAGACTTCTGCAGTTCTGAGTGAAGCCTTATGCGCTCAAAAATGCGGCACCGCGTGCGTTTATTACCTTGTCGGTGTTTAGGCAGCGTCAGGGCGACAGCGGCCGGCGCACCAGCCATCCAGCTCGCCGTCTCGGAACAAACTCCCCTAACTTCTCCTTACTACAATTTACCGAAGTTGGTTTAAAAAAACTATCTGGCTGTGTTTTCATCTGACCAATCAGGGTCTCAATGTTAACCTTAAGCTCCGCCTACAAAAATTCTGTCTATCCAATGAGAAACGTTATACTTTTCGTGGTTGGGCAATGTTTTTAAAGTTTGCAACGTAACAGAGACGCTAAAAAGTCTCACGCTAAAACCTGCAGCTCGTGTGGTCCTTTTTGTGTTATCGTAAGATCTATACTGTTTTTCTGGAGGGCTCTAGCTTTTAACATGGTCTGGGGGGTGGTCCCCGACATAACAGGGACGCGAAAAAGTCTCACGCTAAAAAATGCGGGTGGTGGACTTAGAGGTAGACTGCCGGCGTGGGTGTCCGTCCCTTATCGTAGGGCTGTCTAGCTTAACACGGTTCTGCTCTCGGCTTCTGTCCTCGTTTCTCCCCTCGGAACTGCGTCTGCCTCACAGTGGGAAGGTACGACATGAATTTAGGCATTCTTGTGTTAGTCTGTGGTATTCCATCTGCTCACTCGTTACTCGTATTACTTTGGTTAATTTAATGTCACGATTTATTCGGAGCTATGTGACATACTACTGGATTTGCTTATCATGTCAGGGTTTTCATGTAATGTGTTGGATTTGCCTGACACGTTGCATCTGTAGCTGCTTCAAAGTCTGCGGCGAGGGCAAGTCTTGTATGGCACGGAGGTGTGTTGGACTGGGATGTATGCCTTGGGCATTGAGTACATGTCCCAAGTATGGCAAGTCCCGAGCAAAAAACACACATTTGTCCTTCCGCAAGCGAAGACCATTTTGTCGCAAGACCTGAAATAATGATCTGATATTGGCTAAATGTTCTTCTTCCGTCTTTCCGGAGATCACAATATCGTCCAGACAATTTGCTGCTGTAGGGACCGACGCACAATCAGTTTGCAGATATTGCTGAAACAATGCAGGGTCGGATGCACACCCGAATGGCAGTCGTTTGAATTGATACAACCCAAGATGCGTGTTAACCACCAAAACGCGCTGGGATTCTTCGTCCATGGGTATTTGCAAGTACGCATCTGCCAGGTCCAACTTCTAAAAATATTTACCCGGGCACAGTTTGTCAAAATGATCTTCTGGGCGGGTAAAGGAAAAGTTGCAATCACTAGTTCTGGATTCACTGTTGCCCTTAAGTCCACACAAAGTCTCAACTGTCCGGAAGGTTTTGGCAAAATTACTAAGGGTGATGCTCAGAGAGAAGCCTGCACACGTTCAATTACACCTTGTGATTCCAAATCGTGTAATGTTTTTGCGACCTCATCACGCAATGCGTGGGGAACATTGCGCGCTCTGAAAAATTTCGGTTACGCGTTTAATTTCAGTTCCAAATGTGCTTTATAGTTCCTAGCGCAACCGAGGCCTGGCGCAAAAATGTCTGCAAATTCTTCACATAGACGAGAAACACTGCCTGAAGGCACCGTCTGGTTCACTGATAGGACCTGATTTACTATAGACAAGTTAAACAACTGAAATAAATCGAAACCAAACAAGTGCACTGCAGAAGAAGAACGAAGGACGCAAAAAGATACAAGTTTGGTTTGTCCTTTGTATGTTGCAAGAAGGCTCCACTGTACTAACACAGGGATATCTAGACCGGAATAGCTAGATAATTTAACACTTGCGGCACGCAACGGAGGTGTGCCCAGCAGTTTGTAAGTGTCTTGATTAATCAGCGAAACTGCAGCTCCTGTATCGAGCTGGAATGGTATCACTTTGCCGTTAATGTCCAAGTCTACAAAAAGTTTATTGTCCTGCTGACGACAAGAGCGACTGTCTCGTGCAACGTGAACTGACAGTGGCACATAATCACTTGCGACTTGATGGGAGTTCCGGCGATGTCGACACACATTATTTTTGCGACGAACACAGTCACTGTTAGAGAGAGTGGCACTGCGCGGAGTGGAATAAACTACATGAATTTCCATGGGCGAAGTTTCGCGAGCCTGAGTATCCTTGGTTCGATTCCGATTCCGGCGCGAAGCAAAGGGCCTGGAACGGTTTTGAGCGTCCGATCTGAGCTTTTTCTGGCAAACACTCTGAACATGTCCTTTTTTGTTACAATAAAAGCAAATAGCTTGGCGTGACGGGCAATTCTCACGCGAATGTTTAGTAGCACACCGCGGGCATGATTTGATCACTGTATTTGCGTGCCGGCGCGGTACACGAGGCGGCAGCGGCGCGGCCGGGCGGGAGGGCTGTTTACTGCTCCGTGCAGCTCGCCCGCCGGGCCGGTTAACCTGACACACTGCTGGCGTAGTTACAAATGATTCCTGAGCAAAATCAAGTGTGTCCTGCCGATCCAATATGTCCATCACTTGTTGAAGGGAGGGATTTACTAGTTTCAAAATCTGTTCCCTTATACGAACATCAGAAACGTTCTGTGCAATTGCAGCACGTACCATAGTATCTGAATAAGGGAGTCCATATTGACACTCAAAAGCACAATCCCTAGTAAGGCCTTGCAAGGTTGCAACCCACTCCCGATTAGTCTGACCTGCCGTACGTTTTGTATGAAAGAAGGTATACCTTTTCGCAACTACATTGACTGATTCTTTGAAATATGCATCTAATGCAGACAAAATTTCTTCGTAGGACAGAGTTGCTACGTCGCGTCGGGGAAATAATTTGACTATCACACGGTACGTGGTCACACCTACTGAAGACAACAAAAAAGGCTGCCGCTCGTTACTTTGAATTCTGTAGGCGGCGAGATGGAATCCAAATTGGCGTGACCACTCCGTCCAACTTTCCAGCGCAGCATCAAAAGGTCGAAAATTTTGTGCAACAGCGTGTTGTGGCTGCGTTAGCGGTGGAGCGGCTGCTGCCGCATCGTTTTGCATCGCACGTTGACCCTGGACGAGCTGTCCAAGGGCATCCAGTCAGGCCTGCGTCTGCTGATTCTGTAAGCGATAAAATTCGGACAGTACATCTGGAGATTGTGGCGAAGCCATTATACAAGTAAATCAGGGCAATTTAAATAAGAACACTTTTACTCTCGTCGCCAATGTTGTGGTTGGCAGGAGAGCCAACACCGTTTTTTTAAAGGAGGCCGAAATGCACGCGTTTAGCTCACGCAGGCTGGCGTGAGGTCTGGAACATGACAAGGGAGTTAGAATTGAGAAAAAACGGACGTAGCTGGTGGAATGCTTAACTTTAATCCACTAATGACGAACGTCGCTCTGGACATTAAATGATTTACAATATCAATAGAAACTGATAATGGCGCCTTGCTAGGTCGTAGCAAATAACGTAGCTGAAGGCTATGCTAACTATCGTCTCGGCAAATGAGAGCGTAGAAGTCAGTGAACCATCGCTAGCAAAGTCGGCTGTACAACTGGGGCAAGTGCTAGGAAGTCTCTCTAGACCTGCCGTGTGGCGGCGCTCGGTCTGCAATCACTGATAGTGGCGACACGCGGGTCCGACGTATACTACCGGACCGCGGCCGATTTAAAGGCTACCACCTAGCAAGTGTGGTGTCTGGCGGTGACACCACAATCTACATCTGTTTAAACCTGCTTACTGTGGCCAAGCATTGGTCTCCGTCTACAACTTTTGCCTCCCACACTTCTTTCATTACCAAATTCACCATATCTTGATGTCTTATCGACATCTTTCGCTAGTGGGCACGCAAAATTCACCAACGAATGGTAGAACTCAATGGAGCCAATTTGAAACTACCCCTGAAAATGTATCATAATGAAGCGAAACAGATCAAACTTGACACGTTTCGGTATGACAGAAGATATTTAAATTTTCCGGTTGTATGTAGGTAACTGTGGCTCATATTACGTGTAATTGTGACCTATATTTCACGTTAGAACGATATTCATTTAATAGTATGTGTTTCGCTGTAATTAACAGCCTTTTCTATGTATACTACAGCCCAGAGAGTGGTGTTCCGACAACATGCCCCTCCATATCCGCATCCAGTGACGCCTGTGGGCTGAGGATGACATGGCGGCTGGGCAGTACCTTTGGGCCTGCATGGCCTGTTCGGGAGGAGTTCTATGTAAACAACTCCTTGTGACACAAATTAAACTGACAGTCAAAATAGAAAATGTTGTCCTTCAAAATTAGGGTTGATTGCCGGTACAATGGTGGAGGGCAAGTTTTTGGATGCAATAGGATCTCTTTTTATTGCTCAACTTAAAAAAAGGATAAAGCGATAACATGTATCATGTACACAATCTGCATCACAAATTACTCTTGAAAATGTCAGACGTTGCACCAGCCCTTGAAGGTATGTTTATTTGGGGGAATCTGAGGAATTTTAAATTTTGGTACACGCACCCTATAAAACAGAATCTTCACTCCCTAGATTTCATCAAAATCTAAAGAAACTAGTCGACCTATACAAAACATTCGCACTTTAATGGTTTTAAGTAATGACAGTATTTAGAATAAGTTTGCTGTTGGAATTAGGGTACTTCTCGTAACGAAGACAAGACGTCTTTAAAAATGAACCGAACACTGAGTAATAACAATCATGAATTTATGACACATCCTGGTATACACACATCCGTGTGTCCAGAAATGTATTTTGCATTCGTAATGTTTGTCCCAGATTGTATGACAGGCACAGATTAGGGCGTTTCAGTAAGGCTAGATCATGTATAACTTTAACTCGACGAACATTCCCGGTTACAGTAAGCACGCTAGGCTGTAGTCGCCAAAGGTAAATCACAATTCAAGGCAACAATGACAAATATGTTTGTCGTTTCGTGAAGTAGTTGCACGACTGCCAGTGATAACACTACGGCAGAGCTGATGGTAATTATCTATGAAAACGCTGAATACAAATTATACAGTTAATAAGTACTTTAAAACAAATCCGATGGTACTTGTAATAAGATAATATGAAAAAAGGAAGCTCTTATTCATGTTTAATAAGTTACGTTCGTAAAATACAGGTATGAAGCTGGCCATCCATGATGCCCTTTCGCCTATCATAGTTAAAAGTAGGGGAAGGCGGGGCAAGATGGGGAAGCTAACTTTAAACCCTTACAAAAGGGACAAAAATAAACAAATTCAAGTAGATTTGATTATCATTTGTTTACTTAACCATTGAATTACAATAGCATGCAATGAAACCTGCAAACTTGTTACATTTGGTTAGAAATATCTCGATTTGAAACATAAACTACCAATTCCCCGTCTTGCCCCATATGCGGGGTAAGATGGGGAATTAGCATGAATTCATCCCTAAAGCTTAAATAAGGACTGGAATAACGATATCATGTGACGATAAGGTTTCGAAACATGGTTCTGCGAATTGTAGAATCAGGTGTTTGTTTTATTTAGTTCTCTTACTTTCATATAGTACACTTTCTAACAGATCGAAAAACCGATCTACAGCAAATCGATTAAACCCCATTGCTCGTGCGACTGATGTGGCCTCGGGGTTTCGTATTGTTGAGGTAGGATTTCGTGCAAGAAACCCATTCAACCAATCTCTTCCAGCAGATTTGGCTGCATTATTAATTGGCTGTTTGATGTTGTTCCGTTCAGCTAGCTGAAAAGCAAGTTCACAAAGTTCTTTAAGTGTTAGGCCAAAATACTGTCCTGCCATCTGTGTTAAGTAAGTTAAGTAAGTTCAGCCTCCTGTTCTGGGGTAAACACACTAGTGATTGGTCCTAACCATTTCACAACTGTATAGCCAGGATTCGCATTTTTCTTTGCCACATGTCGTTCAATCGTTGTCTGTGGCACGTTGAACTGTCGAGCAGCCCTGAAAGAACCCATATGACCTCCCATAATAGCAATTACAGTGTAAGAACTTTCGTTCGATCATTCGGCTTCCGCATCATCAACAATCACCCGCACCGTGTCGGTTGCGCGTACGCTCGTCTGAATTATATTTTGGACTGTTAATCATCAAAATTGTTAATTGGGATAAACATTTACGATTTAGAGTGTGAACAGTGCAACCTGTGGTATCCATATCATCTCAGAATATAGATGTTCGTACCAGACATACGACAGTGTGTCGTTTTAACATTGAGTGGCCCCCCTTAACCCGCTTGCATATTTCGATAGATAATTTCAGGCAACCCACAAGCAGTGTAAAGCAGAACAGTACGACCGCCGCGCTATTACCAGGTACGTGGTGTGGAGAGAAGTCAGTTTACATCCCCCCACCCATTCGCACTTCCGGGCGTGTTACAAATTTGTGCCTTAAAATTACATCCGGCTTAAGACCACTGGTGCTTTTGTGTAGTGTCAATATTCGTGAGAGAGAGCTCGTGTTTTTGTATAAGAACAAATAGTTAAAATGATTTTGAGCGCTATGGGACTTAACATCTGAGGTCATCAGTCCTCTAAAACTTAGAACTACTTAAACCTGACTAACCTAAGGACGTCACACACATCCATACAAGAGGCAGGACTCGAACCTGCGACCGTAGCGGTCGCGCGGTTCCAGACCGAAGTGCCTAGAACCACTCAGACACAACGGCTGGCTATGTATAAGATATACCACCACTGTGAAGGAAGCACATCTACAGTGACGCTTTTTATGTTGTTGTTGCTGTGATCTCCAGTTCAGAGACTGGTTTGATGCAGTTCTCCATGCTACTCATCTCCCAGTACCTACTGCAACCTACATCCATCTGAATCTGCTTAGTGAATTGTTCTCTTGGTCTCCCTGTACGTTTTTTACCCTCCACGCTGCCCTCCAGTACTAAATTGGTGATCCCTTGATGCCTCAGAACATGTCCTACCAACCGATTCCTTCTTCTAGTCAAGTTGTGCCACATATTTCTCTCCTCCCCAATTCTGCACAATACCTTCTCATTAATTATGTGATACCTATCTACAGCATTCTTCTATACCGCCACATATCGAAAGCTTCTATTCTCTTCTTGTCCAAACTACTTATCATCCACGTTTCACTTCCATGCATGGCTACACTCCATACAAATACTGTCAGAAACGACTTCCTGACTCTTGAACTTATACTCGATGTAAAAAATTTCTCTTCTTCAGAAACGTTTTCCTTGACATTGCCAGTCTACTTCGTCCATCATCTGTTATTTTGGTCCCCAAGTAGCAAAACTCATTTACTACTTTATGTGTCTCATTTCCTAATCTAATTCCCTCAGCATTGCCCGATTTAATTCGACTACATTCCATTATACTCGTTTCGCTTTTGTTCATGTTCATTTTATCCTCCTTTCAAGACACTGTCCATTTCGTTCAACTGCTCTTCCTGGCCGTTTGCTGTCTCTGACAGAATTACAATGTCATCGGCGAACCTCGAAGTTTTTATTTCTTCACCATGGATTTTAATTCCTACTCTGAATTCTTCTTTTGTTTGCTTTACTGCTTGCTCAGTATACAGACTGAATAACATTGGGGGCCGGTCGGAGTCGCCGAGAGGTTCAAGGCGCTGCAGTATAGAACCGCGCGACCGCTACGGTCGCAGGTTCGAATCCTCCCTCTGGCATGGATGTGTGTGATGTCATTAGGTTAGTTAGGTTTAAGTAGTTCTAAGTTCTAGGTGACTGCTGACCTCAGCAGGTAAGTCCCATAGTGCTCAGAGCCATTTGTACCAAGTACATCGGGGATAGGCTGCAACCCTGTCTCACTCCCTTCCCAACCACCGCTTCCCTTTCTTGCTCCTCGACTCTTATAACTGGTATCTCGTTTCTGTAAAAACTGTAAATAGCTTTTCTCTCCCTGTATTCTACTCCTTCCACGTTCAGAATTTGTAACAGAGCATTGCAGTCAGCATTGTGAAAAGCTTTCCCTAAGTCTACAAATGCTAGAAACGTAGTTTTATCTTTTTTTAATCTATCTTCTAAGATAAGTCGTAGGGTCAGTATTACCTCATGTGTTCCAACATTTCTACAGAATCCGAATTGCTCTTCCCCGAGGTCGGCTTCTACCTGTTTTTCCATTCGTCTGTAAGGAATTCGTATTCGTATTTTGCAGCCGTGACTTATTAAACTGAAAGTTCCGTAATTTTCACATCTGTCAACATCCGCTTTCCTTGGGATTGGTAGTCTGAATGTATTTCAGCTGTCTCATACCTCTTGCTCAAAATATGGTAGAGTTTTGTCAGGGCTGGCTCCCCCAAGGCAGTCAGTAGTTATAATGGAATGTTGTCTACTGCCGGGACCTTGTTTCGACTTAGGTGCTCTGTCAAACTCATTACGCAGTGTCATATCTCCCATTTCATCTTCATCTACATCCTCTTCCATTTCCATAATTATGTCCTCAAGTACATCGCCCTTGTATACACCCTCTATGTACTCCTTCCACTTTTGCCTTTGTATATACCCTCTATGTACTCATTCCAGCTTTCTGATTACCCTTCGTTGCTTAGAAGTGGGTTTCCATCTGAGCTCTTGATGTTCATACAAGTGGTTCTGCAAAGGTCTCTTTAATTTTCCTGTACGCAGTGTCTATCTTACCCCTAGTGAAAAATGCCACTACATCCTAGCATTTGTCCTCTAGCCATCCCAGCTTAGACATTTTGGACTTCCTGTCGATCTCATTTTTGAGACGTTTGTATTCCTTTTTGCCTGCTTTATCTACTGCATTTTTATATTTTCTCCTTTCATCAGTTAAATTCAATATATCTACTGTTATCCAAGTATTTCCAGTATCCCTCATCTTTTTACCTACTGGATCCTCTGCTACCTTCACTATTTCATCTCTCAAAGCCACCCAGTGTTCTTCTACTGTATTTCTTTCCCCATTCTTGTCAATCGTTCCCTAATGCCCTCCCTGAAACTCTCTACAACCTCTGGTTCTGTCATTTTATCCAGATCCCATCTTCTTTAATTCCCACATTTTTGCAGTTTCTTCAGTTTTAATCTACAATTCATGACCAATAGATTGTGGTCAGAGTCTACATCTGCTCCTGGAAACGTCTTACAATTTAAAACCTTGTCCATAAATCTCTGTCTCACCATTATGTAATCTATTTGAAACCTTCCAGCATCTCCAGGCCTCTTCCCTGTGTACAACCTTCTTTCCATATTCTTGAACGAAGTGTTAGCTATTGACACACAGTCAACATGGGTTTAGAAAACATCGTTCCTGTGAAACACAACTAGCTCTTTATTCACACGAAGTGTTGAGTGCTATTGACAAGGGATATCAGATCGAGTCCTTATTTCTGGATTTCTGGAAGGCTTTTGACACATAAACGGCTCTTAGTGAAACTGCGTGCTTACGGAATATCGTCTCAGTTATGTGACTGGATTTGTGATTTCCTTTCAGAGAGGTCACAGTTCGCAGTAACTGACAGAGAGTCTTCGAATGAAACAGATGTGATTTCTGGCGTTCCCCAAGGTAGTGTTATAGGCCCGTTGCTGTTCCTTATTTATATAAACTATTTTTGGAGACAATCTGAGCAGCCGTCTTCGGTTGTTTGCAGATGATGCAGTTGTTTATCGACTTATAAAGTCATCAGAAGATCACAACAAACTGGAAAACGATTTAGGAAAGATATCTAATTCGTGCAAAAAGTGGCAATTCACCCTAAATAACGAAAAGTTTGAGGTCATGCACATGAGTGCCAAAAGCAACTAGTTAAACTTCGATTACACGATAAGTCAGTCTAATCTAAAAGCCGTAAATTCAACTAAATACCTAGGTATTACAATTAGGACCACCTTCAATTGGAAGGAACACATAGAAAATGTTGTGGGGAAGGCTAACCAAAGACTGCGTTTTATTGGCAGGACACTTAGAAAATGTAACAGACCTACTAAGGAGACTACGCTTGCCCGTCCTCTTTCAGAATACTGCTGCGCGGTTATGGATCCTTACCAGACAGGACTGACGGAGTACATCGTAAAAGTTCAAAGAAAAGCAGCACTTTTTGTATTATCGCGAAATATGGGAGAGAGTGTCACAGAAATGATAGAGGATTTGGGTTGGAAATCATTAAAAGAAAGGCGCTTCTCGTTGCAACGGAATCTTCTCACGAAATTCCAAACACCAGCTTTCTCCTCCGAATGCGAAAATATTTTGTTGACACCGAACTACATAGGGAGGAACGATCACCACGATAAGAAAAGGGAAATCAGAGCTCGTACGGAAAGATATAGGTGTTCATTCTTTCCGCGCGGTATACGAGATAGGAATAACAAAGAATTGTGAAGGTGATTCGATGAACCCTCTGCCACGTACTTGTATGTGATTAGCAGTGTATCAATGTAGATGTAGATGTAGAAGTTATGCTCTGTGCAAAACTCTACCAGGTGGCTTCCTATTTCATTCCTTACCCCCATTCCACATTCACCTCCTACGTTTCCTTCTCTTGATTTCCTACTGTCGAATTTCAGTCACCCATGACTATTGATTTTTCGTCTCCCTTCACTATCTGAATAATTTCTTTTATCTAATCATACATTTCATCAATCTCTTCGTCATCTGCGGAGCTAGGCTGTATATAAATTTGTACTACTGTGGTAGACGTGGGCTTCGTGTCGATCATGGCCACAATAGTCCATTCACTATGCTGTTTGTAGTAGCTTACCTGCACTCCTATTTTTTATTCTTTTTTAAACCTACTCCTCCATCACCCCTGTTTGATTTTGTATTTATAACCCTGTATTTACCTGACCAGAGGTCTTGTTCCTCCTGCCACCGAACTTCACTAATCCCCACTATATATAAATTTAACCTATCCATTTCTCTTTTTAAATTATCTAACCTACCTGCCCGCTTTTTATACAGTATCGGAAATGGAAAGTGTTACGCCATGAAGCAGCAATCCGATATTTGTAAAAGTGTGTGACAATGTTCATTACACAACGGGAATTAAATGGTTCAGCTTTCGTTCCAGTCAGAACAGATGCCCATCATCGACATGAGTGGGTGTCACCATAGACGCGAAAACACTTTGATATCCGTTGTGATATGGAAGAAAGCAGCTTCTGAATGCTAACTTGAAGGGTTTCATCCCATGCAAGTAACGTTCCGTGTCAGTTCGTTATTCCCTGCAGGAATACTGCGCAATGCTGCCCTTATAGCCTCCCACAACTGCGAAATTGTTTTCAGTGTGGGATTTTGTGCATTAACTGATCTCTCGATTACATACATGCGATGGGATTCATGCCTTGCGATCTGGGTGGCCGAAACAACCGCTCGAATTTTTCAGAAGGCTCTTCAAACCAGTCGTGAATAACTGTTGAAAGGTATGTGCTAAGGTCTGATCAGGGTACATCCAGAAAATAAAGTTGATAGTGGCCAACCGCAAGGTGGAATGAGTATAATATCTTTGAGTAGGAGGATCGTTGGTGGTTAAGAGGGCCGGGCGCACGCAGTAAGAAAACTCGGCAGTCGCAACTAGGTGCCCGGAGGAAGCAGACGTGTGGTGACAGCCTTAAGGTAGGATTTGCGCTACGCAGTTTATCTGTACTGAGCGGACTTTAGCACTTTAATGGGAGAAGCTGTATAATGATTTCAAACTGGTTTTGTTAGATAATGTTCAGAGTTAGGATTGGTATGTCCAAGTTTTGGCATAGTAAGCGTTTTGTAAATTTATGGTTGTGTTTAAATCTAACACACTGAATTATATTCCACATCCTTTTTTTGTATTGAATATGAAAATGAGGAGTAAAGTAAAGTTACCCACCAAATGAAAGAACGTAAAGAAAATGAGGCCTCTATGCAAT
This sequence comes from Schistocerca gregaria, assembly GCF_023897955.1. Classification (NCBI taxonomy): domain Eukaryota; kingdom Metazoa; phylum Arthropoda; class Insecta; order Orthoptera; family Acrididae; genus Schistocerca; species Schistocerca gregaria. The sequence goes on from NC_064927.1 coordinate 439,105,107, forward strand.
ATTCAGGGTGATCAAAAAGTCAGTATAAATTTGATAACTTAATAAATCACGGATTATTGTAGACAGAGGGGTAAAAATTGACACACATGCTTGGAATGACATGGGGTTTTATTAGAACAAAAAAAGTTCACAAAAAGTCCGACAGATAGCCCGTGAAAGATGTCTTGCGCGCGTCGTTTGGTGATGATCGTGTGCTCAGCCACAACTTTCCTCATGCTTGGCCTCCCAGGTCCCCAGATCTCAGTCCATGCAATTATTGGCTTTGGGGTTACCTGAAGTCGCAAGTGTATTGTGATCAACCGACACCTCTAGGGATGCTGAAAGACAACATCCGACGCCAATGCCTCACCATAACTCCGCACATACTTTACAGTGCTGTTCACAACATTATTCCTTGACTATAGCTATTGTTGAGGAATGATGGTGGACATATTGAGCATTTTATGTAAAGAACATCATCTTTGCTTTGTCTTACTTTGTTATGTTAAATATTGCTATTCTGATCAGATGAAGCGCCATCTGTCGGACATTTTCTGAACTTTTGTATTTATTTTTTTTTGTTCTAATAAAACGCCATGTCATTCGAAACATGTGTGTACCTCTCTATCTACACTATTCCGTGATTTATTCAGTTTTCAAATTTATACTGACTTTTTGATCACCTGGTATATGTGCAGTTCATTGTTTGAAATCGATTTGGTATAACTAAAGTTATCAGAGCAAAGTTATTTCAAATAAATAATATTATACCTTTCCACAACTGGCATTATTCAAGTCAAGATATAATTTCATTAAATAAACATCAGGGTCAAAAGTAAATCTTTCAGAACCATCTTAATGCCATTGCACAAACTGCACTATTCTCTTAAACTTGATTGCTGATCAAAACATGTTTCATTCCTGGCAAAATGGAGGAGTGTACAAAACAAGTTCTTAGACGCAGTCAGATGCAGGCTTATTGAATAATTATTTGGTAACAATTTTATCTATGATACCTTCACCGTGGCCCAGTGAACATGAAGTCCGTGAATACTTACAAATGTTTTCCAAGTAGCCGAAAATAACCATTTCCAGTCAATGATCGGTTCAGTTGGACCAGAGGACCCCGTCGATTCCATAACAAAACCGCCCATACCAATATGGAGACACCACCAGCTTGCACAGCTGCTTGTTGACAACTTGGGTCCATGGTTACCACAGATCTTACTGGCTGAAACAGGAACTCATGAAACCAGACCACAGTTTTTGGATCACTTAGGGTCCAGCTGATATGGTCACGAGCCGAGGATAGTCACTGCAGGTGCTGACGTGCTGTTAGCAAAGGCATTCACGTCAGTCGACTGCTACCATAGCCCATTAACGCCTCCTAATGGATACATTCATCGGATGTCCCACATTCATTTCTGTGGTTATTTCGTGCAGTGCTGCCAGTTTATTAACACTGACAACTCTAGGCTAACGTCCATGCCTTCGGTCGTTAAGTGAATGCCGGGGGGAGGGGTGGCACTGCGCTGTCCATTGTGAGAGGTAATGTGGATCCCCAAATACTGAATTCGCAATAATTTCCAAAATGGTATAACTACTATGCCGCGTTATAAGTCTGTTAATTCTCGTCGAGTGACCATAATCACAGCTTTTTCCCATGAATCACATGAGTACAAATAACTCCGCCAATGCACAGCCCTTTAATACCTCATGTACGCGATATTACCGTCATGTGTTTATGTTCAAATCCCTACCATGACTTCTGTCTCCTCAGTGTATATCCATGAGGCGACAACAACATTGTCTTCAAATATATGGGTTTACATATTCAATATGTGGATTTACATATTCAACGATGGAGTCTCACTAGCGTTATACGCGCCATCTGTTATGTATGTATCTGAGCTATAGTTTCCCAAAACTTTCCCACTAAACTGAATTCGATCATTCTTCTACCCTACTACCGATCTTTCTTCCTCGTTCCATTTCATACAACTAGATATTTAACTGACATCACATTGTCAAGCAGCACACGACAACTACCGTATTCAAACGTCAATCAGTGGAGTCACTTTCCCATACACTACTGCATCATCAGCAAACAGTCATAGAATGTTGTTCACCCTCTCCGTCGGACAGTTTAGTAATACAGAGAAAATGAACGTGGACATCACACTTTCCTGTGGCACTCCTGACGGGTCCCTTGTTGCCCATGATATTACATCAGTCTCAGAGGTTTCTTTCGCCTGGGCATATTACTTCTAAACAGATTAACGATCGCTGCATCGACACTCACACCTGGGACCTTGACTTTCGCCGGAAATGCTCGTATCGACTGAGCTATCGAGGGATGATTCAGGACCCATGCTCACACCTTCATATGGGCAATACTTCTCTCCTGTGAGCCGTTTTCTGGTAGTATCCCCTATTACAGCACCTCTGACGAATAGCATGACAACGGCTGAATTCAGAGCAGACAGGGTCTCGCAAAGAACTTTCGGGAATACGCGGAGGTGACATAAACTGTGGGATAGCAACATGCACATACACAGATGACGGTAGTATCATGTAAACAAGGTATCAGAGGCATTCTTTTGTACTCAGGTGATTCATTTCAAAAGGTTTCCGACGTGATTATGGCCGCAGAACTGGTACTAAGAGACTTTTAAAGCGGAATCATAGTTGGAGCTAGACGCATGGGATTTTCTATTTCGTAATTCATCAGCGAATTCAATATTCCGGGATCCACAGTGCCAAGAATACCAAATTTCAGTTATTAATCTATTACAATAGACAACGCAGTGGCCGTTCACTTAACGACCGAGAGCAATGGCGTGGATCCGTCAGTGCTAACAAACTAGCAACAGTGCGGGAAATAACCATAAAAATCAATTTTGGACATACAATGAAAGTAACCGCTAAGCAAAACTTAAAGTTAAAATATTGTGGCAGCAGAATACGGATGCAAGTGCCCTTACTAACAGTACGACATCACCTGCAGCACCTCTACTGCACTTGAGACCACATTGGTTGGCTCTGAGCATTATGGTCATTAGTCCCCTAGAACTTAGAACTACTTAAACCTAACCAACCTAAGGACATCACACAACACCCAGCCATCACGAGGCAGACAAAATCCCTGACCCCGCCAGGAATCGAACCCGGGAACCCGGGCGTGGGAAGCGAGAACGCTACCGCACGACCATGAGATGCGAGCAGACCATATTGGTTGGAGGACAGGATGCCTGGACGTCTGGACGACTGAAAACCTTGGCCTAGTCAGATAAGTCACTATTTCAGTTGGTAAGAGATGATGGTAGCGTTTGAGTGCCGGGCAGACCTCACGAACCCATAGAACCGGGTTGTCAACAAGGCACTGTGCAGGATGGTGGTTCCTCCATAATGGTGTGGGCTATGTTTACATGGAATGGACTGGGTCCTCCGGTGCAATTGAAACGACTGTTCACTGAAAATTGTTAATTTCCTCTACTTGGAAACCATTTACAACCATTCATGGACTTCATGTTCCCAAACAACAGTGGAATGTTTTATGGATCTACATCTACATCTTTGTGATTAATCCGCTATTCACAATAAAGTGCCTGGCAGAGGGTTCAATGAACCACCTTCCAGCTGTCTCTCTACCGTTCCACTCTCAAACGGCGCGCGGTAAAAACGAGCATTTAATTTTTCTGCGCAAACCCTGATTTCTCTTATTTTATCGAGATGATCATGGATGCCAACAGAATGTTTTCACAAACGGAGGAGAAAAGTGATGATTGAAATTTCATGAGACGATCGCGTTGCACCGAAAAAGGCCTTTGTCTTAATGATTGCCACTCCATTTCTCGTATCATGTCTGTGGCACTACTTCCCCTATTTCGCGATAATACAAAACGAACTGCCTTGCTTTGTACTTTTTCGATGTCATCCGTTAGTCCCACCTGGTAAGGATCCCACACCACATAGCAATACTCCAGGATAGGGCTGACAATTGTGGAGTAAACAGTCCCTTTAGTAGAAATGACTCAGAGCACTATGCGACTTAATTTCTAAGGTCATCAGTCGCCTAGAACTTAGAACTAATTAAACGTAAGTAACCTAAGGACATCACACACATCCATGCCCGAGGCAGGATTCGAACCTGTGACCGTCATCGATGTCATCCGTTAGTCCCACCTGGTAAGGATCCCACACCACATAGCAATACTCCAGGATAGGGCTGACAATTGTGGAGTAAACAGTCCCTTTAGTAGAAATGACTCAGAGCACTATGCGACTTAATTTCTAAGGTCATCAGTCGCCTAGAACTTAGAACTAATTAAACGTAAGTAACCTAAGGACATCACACACATCCATGCCCGAGGCAGGATTCGAACCTGTGACCGTAGCGGTCAAGCGGTTCCAGGCTGAAGCGCCTAGAACAGCACGGCCACACCGGCTGGCCCCTTTAGTAGACCTGTTGCCCCGACTATGTGCTCTGTCAATGAATCGGGGTCTTTAGTCTGCTGTGCCCAAAACATTATCTATGTGATGGTTCCAGCTAAGTTATTTGTAATTATAATCCCTAAGTGTTTAGTTGAATTTACAGTCTTGAGATTTGTGTGACTTATCGTGTGACCAAAATTTAGCGGATTTCTTTTAACACCCATGTGAATAACTTCACACTTTTCTTAATTCAAGGTCATTTGCTACTTTTCACATCCTACAGATATCTTATCTAAATCATTTTGCAATTCGTTTAGGTCATCTGACAACATCACCTGCAAAGAATCTAGGACGGCTACTCCGATTGTCTCCTATGTCGTTAATATAGATCAGGAGCAATTGAGAGAAAATAACACTTCCTTGGGGAACGCCGGATATTACTTTTATTCTACACGGTGACTTTCCGTCTATCACTAAGAACTGTGACCTTTCTGACCGGAAATCATGAATACAGTCGCACAACTGAGGCGATATTCCATAGGCTCGCAGTTTGGTTAGAAGACGCTTGTGAGGAACGGTGTCGAAACCTCCTGGAAATGGAAAAAAAAGCAGAAACTATTTGACATCCCCTGTGGATAGCACTCATCATTTCATGAGTATAAAGAGCTAGTTGTGTTTCCAAGGAACGATATTTTCTGAATCCACGCTGACTATGTGTCAATAATTCGTTTTCTTCGAGGTACTTTATAATGGTCGAATGTACTACATTTTCCAAAACCCTAACGGATCACAGTGCACATGTCTCCGGGCCACAACTAAATGCAGTTGGTTTGAAGAACATGATAATCAATTCGAGCGAATGATTTGGTCATCCTCGTAGCCCGACGTGAGCTCCACTGAACATCCATGGGGAATAAGCTGGAGTTCAGTTCGTGCACAAAATCCTGCACCAGAAACACTTTCACAGTTATGGACGCTATAGGGGCAACATGGCTGGATATTTCTGCAAGGGATTACCAACGAGTTTTCTAGTATTTGCGCCGTCCAACTGCTCCACTACGACGGGGAGAAGGCGACCAGACACTGTTTTGGGAGGTACCCCATAGTGTACAGGGCTATGGCAATGAACTGTCATGCTATGTATTTTTTGCTAATTACTTCACGTTAATGTAGGATTGTGGTACAAGGAAGGTGCATTCCATGCACTGTTCTTCACTGATGGCTACTGTGAACAAATAATACGTGACTGTTATCTACTACTTCATTTTTCTTTTGATATTACGTCACTTCAGTATGGCGTTAGAGCAGTTTCTTCACACCACGGTCGACTGTCGTTGTTTCTTTACTACATTAGAGCAAAGGGTTTTGAAATACCACTACCCCTTTCGCTTTGTCATGTTTTGTTTGAGCGCTTGACCCACTTTATTCTGCATTTTCGAACCCTAAGTGACATACGAGGCCGTGCTGAAAATTATTCCTCCGCAATTTTTTTGCCAAAATTCTTGATTATTTTTATATAAAACTTACGTTATTGACATTCTACATCGTCCTTCTTCATTTCTACATATATGCAGCTCTCTGCCAGTAGAGGACATGGAATTGCATGGTGTAAAATGGCGGTGTGTAACGTAACGGTTTCGGTGCCTGAGAAAAGGCGAACTGTAATCTAATTCAAAGAGGTGGTCCACGCATGAAGCATCCTCTCCTTCAGTATGATAATGCCAGCCCACACACGAGCACTGTGACAACTGCAACAATCCGATGTCTTGGGTTCGATGTCATCGGTCATCCTCCATTTCGACTTGTCCCATTCCTTCACTTCTTTCGAAAAGTTAAAGAATATCTTCAAGGTATTCATTTTGATAGCGATGAAGTGTTGTAAATATTGGTGATATTGTCGTTCCGTTAACTAATTCACACATCCTACAGTGACAGTATCAACAAAGAGTTCTTTCGTTGGAAGAAATGAGTTCATCGCCAGGGTGGCAATGTTCAAAACAAATATGTATACATGAAACATAAAGATGTAGAATGCCAATAATATTCGTTCTATTTAAAAGCTTTAAGAGTTTTCACATAAAAGGTGGAAATCCTTTTCTTCACAACTCTCCCTTATGGATTTACAAAATTCTGTAGTGTACAGTATTTGAATCACTGAAACTAATATTTTACGAACAAGCTGAATCTTTTGGGAGAATGTTATCAGCGATTACGCTGCCTCTGTCTGCATAGTTGTATTTGTTTAGTATTTTACATCGTTTTTGTTCTTTAGTGTTTATTTCTACAGGAGGATGTACTGCTAAGTTTAATAGATGTCAGCCATTTGGCATGATAACGTGCTTCTGGTCTTCATTTGGAAGATTCATGAGTTGCACCTTCCCACTTTGGGCTATTCTACGCAGACATCTTCATCTCCGCGTTAATTACTGCGACACACCTCCTTTCTATGGTCAATCTTTGGACTTCCTCTACCTACGTATTCTCACATGTCCATGCATTATCAAATGAACTGCCCTTTCATTTCTTAGGATGTGCTGTCGAAGGATGTGCTCTTTTACTGCAGTAATTTTCTTTTCTCCTCCGTTCGGTTCAGTACTTCTTCTTTGGTTATCCGTTCCACATGTCTAATCTTGTGCACTCTTCTGTAGCGCCACGCTTCAAAAGACTGTATTCTCTTCTCGTCTGCACTGTATATCCTCCGTGTTTACAAAGCTGTCCAGGCAAACACTTTGCTACCATTTCATGTTATAGAACATGTTAAAAAGTTCTCATTCCATAGAAACAGTTGTTGTCAATCTGTATTTTATATCCGCTTTAATTCAGCTATCATTAATTATTTTGCTCATCAAATAGTAAAACTCAGCTACTACCTTCAATGACTCATATCACAGTTTTTTAATCTAATTGTCTTAACATAACATGCTTTAATTCGACTTCATCCCATTACCAATATTTCATTTTTACTGGCTTTCATCTCATTAACTCTTCTCATGACACTATCCATTCTGTTAAAATTATCTAACTACATTTCTGGTAGCAAAATTATAACAATAGCCATCATTCATCATCAGTGATAAGACCTGGTACAGCTGTAAAATTTTCTACTTACCAAAAGGAAATTTCCTTTTCATTTAGGAAATAGAAAATTTTTCGACCATCGCGAATCTTATCACTGATAATGAATATCAACAGTTGTGTACGTCCCATCAACAAAACTTTACGTTATAATGACATCAGGAAGCTACAAAATTTTTATTTCTTCGCCCTGAATTAGGATTTATTTGCTAGTTGCCAAATGTTCAGATCAAATAACGTTGGGGTAGGCTACGATCCTGTCTTACTCCCGTCTCAACTAATGTTTATCTTCCTTGTTTTCGACTCTTACAACTGTTCTCTGGCTTCTGTACCATTTGTGCAGAATTTTCCTCTCGCTATTTTTCCCCCGATACCTCTAACATTTCAAATGTGTGGATTCGATGCAACATGGTTACCGGAATATTTAGTTTCATGTATCATGTGTGGACACAAAGTTCTCCAGCATATATTAACTTTATGGTAGCTGGTTGATCCGAAGGATATATAGGTCAGATGTCTACTGGATGCATTTTCCCAAGAGTAATGTTCTTATTTTATTTACGAATGCCCGTAAAAGATCTATTTTCTAACTGACAGTGGCTGTATTACTGAGGGACTTTTGACACGCAATGTATGGAATGTGACACCATAATTTTTTACCAGTATATCGGAGTTTTAGATCGTCTCTTAAACAATATTCGTGGATCGAATCATTTCACTGAAAAAAAACCACAAAGCAAATAGCATTAATAGGTAAAGGGGCTCTGTCGATTAGTCCACCAATTTTTTTGTTTACTCATTTGAAACAGGAAAAGTTTCTGACGTCAAACTCAAGGGGGGAACCACCACTCGTGACCTGTATAACAGTGAGTATAGATAATACGAAGGTATACAGTGCTCAGTGATCATTCTGGGAAACTGCACAGCGCAACAGAACGCTGTAATTCCTAGAAATGAAACCCTGTTGTCCCGCGAAAAATAAACGTAGGGTGGTGGGCACCAGGGAGTGGGGGACTGGAGTGGTATATAAACACGCGTGGGACGCCCGCTCGGCAGTCATATTCGCACAGCATTAGCGGCAGCAGGCAGAAGCAGCACCAGCAGATATGAAGGTCACACCAGCGATAGCCGCGATGGCCTTGTTCGTCATCATGGCAACCACAGTGGCCGCCGCATCGGGTGAGTCCCACTGCGATTGTGAGGCGCCAGGACAATTAATCATTTCGGATTTCCATTCTGGTACAAACTAAGCAGTGCTGCTCCTTATGTTTCCACAGACAAACCGATACAAACGACACCTCCCACTGTGTAGTTGTATCTCACCAAGTGAGGTGAGCATTGACTGAAGCAGTGGAGCTTGTACGTATCCAGGTTAAAATCACCCTTCACCTCTCCATAAATCATTTTCTGAGTGGGTCCTAAAATAACACCTCGTCATCATCGCATTACAGCAACGCCTTGGCAATGCAGCGATCCCCCTCTCCCTCGCCATCATCAATATTAGGTTGGAGTTGTAGCTGTGGCAGTTCTTTCCAATCAGAACAGTTCACAATATGGATGTTCTGGGCCTGCCTTTTGATACTCTTTGCCCAGTACATTTTTCGCAAACTATTTTTATGAAGCTTTTTTTTGTCAATCATAAAATTTATGATTGGAATATCAACCAGCCACAAATATGATTTAAAAATGTTAATTTAAATCAGGCGATTTCCAGTTACGGATTTATTGCAAATCCACGTTCACATGTCTCTTCCAGATATCTTTGTTTCCTGCTGGGACCTTGTTTTGTACTCGTTTCTAGACTGAAGACTGTAGCAAAGATGTTTCTTGATTTCGTAACTTAAGAGAAATTTTTATCTTTTTAAGTTCATGGAATGATTTTAAACGTAGTAAAACATGAAATGTGCCTCTAAAATATGTACTGTGTATTTCTGTACCACTAATTCGTTTTGTATATGAGTTACGCATTTTAAAGCAAAGCTTGCCAATGCGCTCAAGTTTCATTGACGTGCATCACTATTATTTACTCTATTTTTAGCTTTAATCCATATAACGTTTTCATTTTCGTTGCATCCGTCTACTGTTACCTTCGAATTTTCATTGCAATTGTATATGTTGATTCAAAAGTCATGTCCCATGGGACAAATGGGGAGAAACAGAATTCCACTGACAAACTTTCAGAGATGATAGTACGGACAAAAACAAGAGAAAATGACTAATAAACATAGACTGTAGAATGCATACATTAGGAGCTATGAGCACTTCTGCATCTTCAATATTGCAAAAACCTCTTCTACCACCGCATCGTTGTTTTCCATATTCTGAGAGGCGTTGGTAGGAACCAAAACGAGAAAAAAACATGTCCACTAGACAAGGGCTCTAAAGGGCATACTTTACGAACAGTGAGTGCTTGTTCAGTAGGTAAGACGTGCTCCACAGAAACGAAGACGAAAAGGTGTACATGGCTCCAAGTGGAATACGCGTATATGCTTCTACTTTTTAATCATCGAGGGTCTAAGATTACGTAGGAAACGCAAATAAGACATCTTTAATTGAAATTAAGGATCACAAAATCTTACTAAACGTAACGATAATGGTGACGTGCTATTTAGGATACATTTTAAAAACTGCCGATAGAGGGTATTGCTCACACTAGAGCGTTACGAAACCCTATAGGACAGTTACCGCTGAAGATACACGCCTCCGTGTGATTTATATGTCACCAGTTTAGAATGCCGTGAAATCTTTGCTCTTATAAGAAATATTTTGCGTTTTAATTCATTCTTCGTGGTGTTTTTCGGGATTTCCTAAAAGAAGTAATCGTTACTCGTAAGTAATTTGGAATTTTCGCGCTTAATTCATGGATTCTACAAACACTATAAAAACGACGATTACTTTCACCATAATATGTGCGAGACATAAACGATTCTTAAAATGTTTTCCGAAGAATGAAATCGTCAGACAAACAGCCACGGATCTTTCTTTGGTATGCGGTACACACAACAACCCAACGGGAACATACGGCAAACTCCCCTAGCTCTTGTTACGATAAAATTTTATGAAACAAACAATGAGTCAGGGTGTTTGCGAATGATCTTTCACTACGACGCTCTTACAATATTCTTACTTACGCAGTTGATCTGCAGATTCTACATCTTGTTCCGAAATCTTTTGTTGATCAGTTTATCGTGTAGTCAAAAATTTGAAACCAAAGTGATACGAAGCAGCATTATTGGGAAGTTTAATGTTTCTTTTATTTTCTATTTTTATTTTTATTTCTTTTATATCAGAGTTCATAACACATCTTCGTACTTCCACGTTGCCAGAGAATGATACTGAAACTGATATGAACTAGTTAGCATAGAGTGTTATTATAACAAGAAATCGACCGAGGCTACAATCAAAGGAAAGTTGACTGCGGGGAACTGCACCAATTCGATCGGCAAAACCGCCATTAAAGAAACCGTGTGTTCGCTACAGATGATAGTCATACAAATCATTCCGAAGTACATACGTGTACGATATTTTCAATAAAGTTATCACGATAAATGGATTTAAAAAAGATGAGTACCGTAACTGTATTGAGAGAGGTCTCATTTGCTACGTCAGTGGAGACATCTCCAGTAGGGCTCAGACAAGTAGTTCAAGAAACGTCAAGTGAGTACGGGAAATCCACGAACATATCCATCGACTAATTTATTTGTACATATATTTGATAACTAGTCTACATAAACATTTTTTCATATTAATCTTATTTGTGGAGACGGGTCTGTGACTGCACGTCCAAGTGCATGAAAATCACATTACTGCTTTGGTTCTTATTACGAAATTCGTATTCCTGATGCTTGTATCCTGTGTTGACAGAAAAATGAAAAGCTCGGTGAACATCTGTGCCACAAGGAGTCATTTGCACGTTCAAAAGCTAAGCTAAATGAGGCGTCATTCATCATTTGGTTATCAAGTTCTTCCATATGCAGCGCCTGCTGACAAAATTATAAAATTTCAAGTGCACCTGTTGTTGAGGCAATTGCCTTTGATATAAACCCAAACACGTTGCACGGCCTTTGTGACATTGTTGTCGGATTCTTAAAGGACTTATTTCAATAGCGGTACAATTCCATTTTTGTTCATTGTGAGATACATGGTCCTAAAGTTAAATGAACGCTGAAAAAACTGCAGTTGAGACACCAGAAATATTCAAGTATATATACTTCAATATTTCTGCTATCTCAACGCTTTCTGGTATTTCAGAGCTCATTTAACTTTAGGACTCTGTATCTCAGAACTTGTGCCATTATTCAGTAGAAAATAAAGCATGTTCTTCAGTAGAGAATTATTTTTAGGGTGGTTCTCAGCAAGTTTCTTTGTCTGAATAGGTGCATACTGAATGCATATGCATGACCGAAAACATCATGTTGCTCCATGGAAAGTAAGTAAGGAAACATAATGTAATGACGTTCCTGGCAAAACCGCAGAACGCTTCTTGACAGCTACAAAGATGAATATTAAATACTGTCTGAGACAGTAAACACATTATCATTTGCTGGTTGGTTTTTGTTCTAGGGTGTACTCCAGGAGAAAAGAAGAAGGAAGACTGCAACACTTGTACGTGTACTGCAACAGGTGTCTGGGCCTGCACGCGCAGAGGATGTATTACGAAGAGAGGTAAGCGGCTGTCTGCTTCATTTGAGAGTTTCCTTTGTACTTTCACGAAATACTGGTGTCGAGCAATAATTGTGTTAGCATTGTTCAATAATTTTTCGTCCATTATAGTATAGAATGCAAGGTGTAACATACAGTATAACATACAGTATAACATACAGTATAACATGCAACGTGTCGTGAAACTATACGGACAAACATCAAAGTGTTGCAAAGGGTCTCATGAGTAACAAATTCGGTGCAGGAGCCCCAACGTCGATTTAGGGCGTTGAACTAACAGGGGCTGATAAGAGAGGTTATGGCAGCTAACGTCAGCTCGCTGGTGGGCCCGTAATCAGGACTTCGTGCAGTGGAACTGTTGTTTGGTATTCACTGTTGACGAATGACTTCCACAAAGTAAAATGGATACGATAGAGGTGACTTCTGCAGAGATAACCACTGGCCCCTACATTTACAACGCTCCGTAGTGTCATTCGATGACAGTTCCACACTCGGGATTTTATTAATGGTTCCTTTCAAATACAGGGTGAGCAAAATGAAACTGACGCTGAAAATATTTCAGCTGCCGGTTGTTAATGAATAGGAGAACTGCCCACCACAGAAAATTCTGGAAACGCGATTTAGGTGCGCCAATTAGCTACTGTCACATGTCTGCGAATGCGCATCTCCCACACGCTCTGTCGGTCGTATTTCACAGTGTCGTTAAATCTGAGTGGGTGCGAGGAGCAGACATGCTTAGTTACCATTTGAACGTAATATCAAACGGTGCACAAGATAAAACGACGCATGTTCATTTTCGAGTGTTATACGAAGCAGAATTTGTGTAAAACGTGTATGGAACAGTTTGCGCAATAGCTTAAGAGAGGTGCTTTGCAAAACCTCCAGCAAAGCCTGCAGTGCAAAACCTAGTGGTAAAATGAAACAGAGTGTGTACCGTGGAGCCAACCTCTCTTAGGCACCCGGTTCTTTGGACGACGCCACACATTCTACGGTACTGATACTATTCCAACTTCTGAATTTTTTTTAGACTGAAGAAGTTATTCTCTGCCCAGAATTTTCAAAATGCGAAAGTGCGTACACAACCCACAGACACAGGTTCCAATTTCACGCAGGTCACTTTTATAAGAGAAGAAGTTAACCACCAGCAATAAAAACCTCTCAGTCATCTAAGGCTACATCTACCGGGTGATCCAAAAGTCAGCATAAATTTGAAAACGTATTAAACCACGGAATAATGTAGACAGAGAGGTAAAAATTGACACACTTGCTTGGAATAACATGGCGTTTTACTAGAACCAAAAAAAAATTTGCTAGACGCGTGAAAGATCTCTTGTGCGCGTCGTTTGGTAATGATCGTGTGCTCAGCCACCACTTTGGTCATGCTTGGCCTCCCAGGTCCCCAGACCTCAGTTCGTGCGATTAATTGGCTTTGGTTTTACCTGAAGTCGCAAGTGTATCGTGATCGACCGACATCTCTAGGGGTGCTGCAAGACAACATCCGACGCCAATGCCTCACCACAACTCCGGACATGCTTTACAGTGCTGTTCACGGCATTATTCCTCGACTACAGCTATTGTTGAGGAATGATGGTGGAAATATTGAGCATTTCCTGTAAGGAACATCATCTTTGCTTTGTCTAACTTTGTTATGCTAATTTCTCCAATTCTGATCAGATGAAGCACCATCTGTCGGACATTTTTTGAACTTTTGTATTTTTTTGGTTCTAATAAAACCCCATGTCATTCCAATCATGTGTGTCAATTTGTACCTCTATATCTACATTATTCCGTGATTTATTCAGTTTTCAAATTTATACTGACTTTTTGATCATCCGGTACTTAAGTATGCGCTAGCCACCTCTTGGTGCACTGCAAAGAGTACTTTTTACCACTGATGGCCACTTCCCTTCCTGTTCCATTCGCAAATAAAGCGAGGAAAACCGACTGCCTATGTGGCACCTTATATACTTCACTAAATGTACGTTGGTGGCAGTGCAATCATTATCCAGTCAGCTGCAAATGATGGTTCTCTAAATATTCTGAATACTGTTAAGCTAAAAGAACGTAACTGGTGAATTTGATAACACAAAGAGTGTTGGATCTGTCACAACAAATTTTTCCTTGTACCTATATTATCATTCTGTTTGTCCAAGGTAAATTTTCTTTTTGTAGGCCTTTTGCACATAGTTTCAGAACAAATTGGAAATAAAGTCAGGTATATTAAAGAAGAAATTAGGAAAAAGTAAATATAGGACAATGTTAATGGAGAAGGCCAACTGAGTGCCTTGTCTGTCTAAGTATACAGCCACATCTTGTAGACGCTTCCCGGTTCCCTGAACTTGAGCTTACTGTATTGTCTCTTCACAGAGGCAGAGGAGTCGCCCATCGTGAAACGGGAAGCCCAGAAGTGTACACCCAACTCGACCTTCAAAAAGGACTGCAACACGTGCACGTGTAACAGCAGTGGGACGTCCGCCATCTGCACACAGCTGGGATGTCTCAGCCGCGGCCGTAGACGTGAGTCCATCTCTCTCTCTCTCTCTCTCTCTCTCTCATTTCTGTTCGTCTCACTGCGCTTTTCTTTGAGTTATAGCAGTTCTTCCCGTGTACGGCCCTAATTTTACTGAACTGTATTATTAGGCCGTGACACATCAAAGTAATGTTGCTTCTGCTTATTCAGAATACTGACCTAAGTACCTGCATACACAACGCAGCTCAAATAAAACTCATGAACGACGTGGCGTGGTAACGGGTGGCTTGCGAATCTTCGGCTGTGTAATTGAATAGAACAAATAAACTCTGTCTGCCATTGTTTTCTCTACTATCAGATTTAAGTGACCTCAACTGAAAATCATATTCCCGGACCGTGGAGGTAGTGGGTCTGTTCTCCTACAGCAGGGTCTCAATTACAGAGGGAAATAAAAAAACTGCTTAATGGAAGGATTAGGCGTAGACTATAGACCAGTAACAGACGGAAAATATTAATTGAATTTCATATATTCACAATGTAGCACAAAATGGGAGGTAATCTCATAACATTGAGTCGGATTTTGCCAGCACACTATATGAACCGTACAGCGCGCCACGTGCTTGATAATTTGGAATCCAGAACGAAAGTAATGAATCACGAGTATTTACGAGCAGACAGGGGCAGAGAGACACAGTTTACCCCCGAGTGATTTTGATTGAGAGCGACTACTCCCTCGCAGTGTATTTGCAGTTTAACAATGGACGAATGTGCTATGAACATTTTACTGCGAATGTCCTGACAATAGGTGAAGGAAATTGTGTCGTGAAAAAGACAGCAACTACCACACTAATGGTAGTCACAAAGTGATGCCTACCAAGAGCAGCAACGAACTGAGGCCAAGAGGTCGTCTCTCAGCAGTAACCTTGAAAGCCGCAGAGCTTTGTGCTTCCTGCTATAGCAAAAGTTCACTGTAGCCAACTTAACTGTGGCCGGAGATGAGGTTCGTCTCGTGGGCCTTCTGCAGAGGGGCAGTTGGTGGTCCTGAGGTGGTGACAGCTCTCTGTGAGCAACGTTATGGTTAGTGTCCCTCTGCGCTGCTGTTCCCTTGATTTGGTTTTGAAACAAACGGAGACTGGAACTTCTACAGATTCACGTGATCTTGAATATTTTTGAATTAAATGAATGATGACCAAGAAAATTTCCTATAAGTTTCCAAGCTCCAGTAGAAGCGATTTTACAGGATAAGCGTAGTGTGAAGTCGAAACAGAAATTCAGATGGAATGTGTGTAATACACCGAACATCTGTTGTTTGAAGAAGTTCTGGCAGTGGAAGCAAATGGACAAGAAAATGTAGATCACACCTGCAATGCTCTTTTGTCTGAGTAGTAGCACACATGTCATTTCGTTTGTTACATTGTAATGTGCAGACAAGCAGTAAAAACTTAGAAGACACAAATCTCTGTTAGGTGTAAACACAATGTTGTTCACATACAAAACTGTTTTATTTATATAAAGAAGAGTGTACGTATGTTCCAGAAAGCCTCCCACACGGCGTGGATCGATTTCACCAAATGTGAGACTGGAAGGTAGGTCTCACAAGTATCAGCACAGTGTGGTTCATAAAACCCTAACTGTGACAGTAATTGAGATACAGTTAAATAATTTGGTTTTTTGTTTTCATCCCATGAAGCGTAGGCTCCCCGTATGACAGGCGTGTTGTGTGGGAACAGTATCAGAGAGGCAAATCAACTTGCTTTGCGGGGCAGCGTACATGTCAAGGACAAGAAAGAGTTTTCTGGGCCCCAACACATATACTGCCCTGTCGTGTTGGAGTTGTATTGGCCTTCTTGATCGACCTGCGTTTCACAGCAGCCTGTACATCAGGGACAAATACATTATTTTGAAGCCCCTGATACGAGCCTTTCCTGTCTGAAAGGCATGTTGCAGGAGTAGCATTAGCTTGCTTCATTGAACTGTATGTGGGTGCTGTACATGCCGATGAGCATGGCAGGGTTCAGGCTGAAATGGATAGAAGAGAGCGGCAGAGTGATGGGGAGTCGAAAATGGATAAAGAGAGGGAAAGAGGGGAAAGTGCATGAGGCAGATTGTAGAGGGGTAGGGGTCAGATAGGAAAGGAAGAGAGAGGTGGAGGAGGTAAGAGAAATGGAGATGAGGATGTCGTCAGAGGGAGGAGGAGGAAGTTATGGTCTAAAAGAGGGGATGTAGGTAATGGGCAAAGATAGGGAGAGGAGGCGGATGAAGAGAGAGAGAGAGAGAGAGAGAGAGAGAGAGAGAGAGAGAGAGAGAGAGAGAGAATGGGGAGGACGAGACAGATAAAGGTGAATAGATAAGGTGGATAGATAGAGGCAGAAGCGAAGGACACACATGAGGGTGAAGCGAAGGGGAAAAACTAGTGATTACATGAAAAGCAAGGTGTTTCCTACTTGTTCCAGCTGCTTAGCTATGCTTCACTGGGTGTAAGGATGAATCCAAAATTTTCATCGTTCTCTCATTCTTGTGTAATAATGATAGAGTACCACGTCTCCCTGACTCTGTACTCCACACGCCAAATGTTACAAAAAGACATTCAAGTGCAACAAACAGCACGCTAGCACAGGGCAATTGCAGTTTGTCACTCCAGAGAAGCGCTGAATGTATAGCTGCGCTGCCAGCCACTCAGCAACCAGTCACCAACTTCGACGGCCTGCCGTTTCAGTTTCTTTTGAGCCACACCAAGTGCGAAAGGCCTAACAGTTAAAACTAGAACCAGGTTTAGACGGGTGACCCGTACACGCCTCTTCTTCGTGTGTCCTGTCAGTTGAAGCATCTGTAGTGGTCCTCCTACATTTCCTAGCTCTAAGATATTGTACCGCTCCAACAATGAAAGTGGAGGACTACGACGAGAATTTATATAGATTCCTTTCTGTGGTGTAGACTTGCGTTCTTGAATAGTTACTTCCAAATCCTCGACTGGCCAAGTAGGTTTAAGTTTTCTGTGGGATATCTGCGTCATCGTAAAGTGAAATCTAGGGTGATTGCCTTTTAAAAATTCGCGGCCGATTCTAACCTCCGTCATTGTCCATTGTGTTTTTCTGTCTGTTCTGTGCTTCCGTACGTGGTATCGATTCTGAAGTTTTTCCGCTTTTTCTGACATTCTAGAGCTTCTGCTCTCTCGGTTCATTCCATGTTCCTTTTTTTCTATTTTGAAATCATGCTTGTTCTGTCGATCCTGATCTTCTTTCTGTCAATTCTCATCGTCTGCTCTTCTGTTCATGCTGTCCGTTCTGAGCTTATGTTCTTTCTGTACATCCTGAGTGTTGTTCCACGGGCCCAACCAACCAACCAACCAACTGGCGCACGCGCGCCCAGACCGTGACATCGCTGGCCACAGTTCCTGTCGCAGCCGTCGGCGTCTCAGGGCGTTACCGCCGACGGAAGAGGTCAGGCCATGGCTGAGCTCGGGTCCGCAGCGCCCTCTTCCTTCTGCATATAAGGAGGAGCGCTGGCTCCGAGACGGACAGTCTATTGTCGATTGTCTATTGCTAGCCTTTTGTGGAGTTTATAGCGGAGCCATTGCAGTGTGATATTTGCTATTGTATTCGACTAGGCTCAGTCCACGGATTACTCTTGGATATTATTTGGACTTCTATTGCTGGTGCACGTTTTGTCAGAAATAAAGATAAGTTACCTCTTCATTCTAGCTGGCGCAATTCTTAACTATTTTTCGGCCAACAGACCTAGCTACATCCTGGTCACTACCCACGCTTTATACAATTTGTGGTGGCTGCCCCAAAAGTACCGCCGAGGACCTTGGATTTGGGAGCCGTCACAAAACTGAGCTTCAGACGATTCTCAGCTTCTGCTCTTTCTGTACGTTCTAATATTCTTCATTTGCTGTCCATTCTGAGCTCTTTGCCTTCTGACCATTTTGCACTTCTGTTCAATCTCTGCATTCAGAGAATCTGTTCTTCCTGTGTAGTCTGAGCTTCTTTTCCCCCATTCCATTTTCCGCTTCTGTTCTGTCCATTCCCGTCCCATCCAATGTTCTATAAGTATTTTATTTTTCGTCTTTCTGCTGTATTATTATATTATATGTGACAGTTGAAGTGTGACATGTTACAGTTGTAGCAGATGCCGCTACTCCTACAAAAGCGTTTCTACAATTCTTTCCTGCTTTATAATAAACACGCATGTAAATAAAAACTTCTTGCAATAATTGTGAAATGTGCTTCGATTTTAAGTTATTTTGTAAAGAAGATAACTTTTTTTCTATAATGAAAAGCTGCTTTATTGCCCTCAGAGGCAGTTATCTGAGTCCCCTTTGATATTGTGTTGCAGAGGTGAACTGCACACCTGGAACGACCTTCAAGGACAAGTGTAACACCTGCCGCTGCAGTTCCAACGGCAGGAGCGCCGCCTGCACCTTGAAAGCGTGTCCCCCTGGCTCGTATTAACCAGGTACGCATCCACTCTGTTTGACGTTCGTCTTCGCGAATATCAGATCTAATCTAGTTAGGGTTTTAATGCTACAATTAAGGCTCTCAGGCCCAATTTTACGTCAACATAGCTTCCGAACTGAAAGGTCGCACTGGGTGTGAGAGACTTCATTACCAACGTTTCACAGCCATCTGTGGGAGGCTCCAGAGACCAGAGTTAAGCGAAGTGAAATACAAATGCTGAATTTGCATTAAGAAAATAGCGACTGACTTATTTTTAATTGACAATGATATCACTGGCGAAATATAATCACACATTAGGTGTCACATGACGTATGTTTGTGAGTCACATGCGTCTCATAGAGCACTAGTGAATTCAGAGGACTTTGAGGTTTGTCAGTTTCTGTCTCTGAATGTATCTCCCTCAGATCGAGAGAAAACTTTAGTAAACTTATTCATACGTCGACTATGGCCTCTGAAACACGACGTTTTAACTGTTCTTTGTGATGCTGGCCTAGGCTGTTTACAGTGCTGCAAGTTCTGTAGTCCCTATTTTAACGATAAAAACTCTAAATACCAAGTAACTGTAGACTTTGTGTGTGTGTGTGTGTGTGTGTGTGTGTGTGTGTGTGTGTGTGTGTGTGTGTGAAATAGATAGATAGATAGAGAGAGAGAGAGAGAGAGAGAGAGAGAGAGAGAGAGAGAGAGAGAGTAAGTGAGGGTGTGAGCGTGTGAGCGTGGGTATGAGTGAGTGTGTGAATGAGTGAGTGGGTGTGTGTGTGACTGTGGATGTGAATGAGTAAGTAAGCAATTTATATTACGGCTTACGCCTTTCACCTTAATTTATAAATAAGATTTCATTGTGGCCTAAAATAGAGAAATAATTACACTTACATACAGCACATTTCATTCTCATAGTCTTTTATTGTACTGGTGTGTATATTTAATTACAATGGAGATGCCCCTTATCATACTGAGACAAACTGCAAATGGCAAAATATAAATTACATTTTTTCAGTCTTAGAACCATCTTTGTCTCAGTCACTGCACTATTAGTAGTAACACAGAAAAGATAAATCTATCAAAGATTTTACTTACTTGTTCTTCATACTGATATTTTGTATTCCAGTGTAATAAATAACCCAACATTTTTTAAATATTAAAAAACTAATTTCCGGCTAAGACTCCATGGAAGATGCAACTAATGAGGGTTTGACTCAATAAACATCGTTATGGGTGTCACTAGTGTGAAAAAGGCACGAAATATTAGCTACTGAGAGAACGCCTTACTGTTCTTACAACGATTCATTCTGTGCAGTCCTCAATCTTTATTATTTATTTATATGCCTTTTTAAATAGTTGATACTTTCACAATTATGGCACTGCCCTGTACTTCCTATTTAAATATAACATTGCTTCATTTTTAAATCTAAAGGTAACGAGGGTGGAGGAAATGGACAGCGATTGGGGACTGTGGATAGGTGTCGCTCGGTGGGAACGAGGGCCAGCCGTGAGGCGTGCAGTGATGGCCTTCGCAATTGCAGTGACATTGCATCCCGGATGACACAGGGATTAAGCACTTCCTAGTGAGTAGGAGATACCGGCTTCGAGTCACGGTTTGAGAGACATTTTCACTCATCGTCGCTGATTCCGCGTAATGTGCCGATGCAACTGACATTTGTAATCCCTTCCCTTCCCTCTCCTTCGTCCCCCCCCCCCCTCTACCTTTAATTTTCATATGATGTAGATATTATTGATGCTGGTGAAAATTACTAACAGATCCTAACTAAATCTGAATGAAATACTCCTCAAACTGCCATGTGAATGTTTTGATTTTTCTTTTCAGCGTTCCGTCGTGAAGGTGACTGATTGTCCGAGAAGTTCTCTTCAATTAAAAGGAAATAACGCCATTTCTGTGATGCAGAATCTCTGCGGCTAATTATTTTCATCTATTTCCAATTTGTCTTTTGTAATTTTCTTATTGTCTTCAAACATGAAAAATAAATATAATGATTGTAACCCATGTAATACAGAGTTTGTTTCACATACCCCACTCTACCTCCATTTTATTTAAATTCAGTATTTATATGTTTTAATTTTATTTTCTGTTCATTTCTTCATAAAGTTATTTTTCTTTTTAGAATCATCAGCAATACAATGGTCTACTGCTGTATGCTAATATTATACTATCCGCACATGTTCGAAGGCTTCGACACCCTTCGGCTACGTGGGTCAGCTGTGGTGTTGGACTTCTAATTGACGTCCTTTATACTACTCACCAGGACGTATTGAGTTGCGCAGAGAGTGAATGATATGTTTGCAGATCTTCACACTTGTCGAGACAAATATAGAGCTTGTTTACTACCTTTGCCTGGGTAATAGGAATAGTTACACTGTTTGATCAAAAGTATCCGGACAGTTACACTGTATGATCAAAAGTATCTGGACCCCCCACTGAAAATGACTTACAAGTTCATAGCGCCCTCCATCGGTAGTACTGGAATTCAATATTCAGCCCTTTGCCTTGATGACAGCTTTCACTCTAGCAGGCATATATTCAATTAGGTGCTGGTAGCTTCTTGGGGAATGCTCGTCCACTCTTCACGGACTGCTGCACTGAGGAGTGGTATCGATGTCGGTCGGTGAGGCCTGGCACGAAGTCGGCGTTCCGAGACATCCTAATGATGTTCTATAGGTTTCAGGTCAGGACTCTGCGCAGTCCAGTTCATTGTCATATAACCACTCCGCCACAGGCCGTACATAATGAACAGGTGCTCAATCGTGTTAAAAGACGCAGTCGCCATCCCCGAATTGTCCTTCAACAGTGGGAAGCAAAATGGTGATTAAAACATCAATAAAGGCCTGTGCTGTGATAGTGCCACGCAAAACATCAAAGGACGCAAGCCCCCTTCATGAAAAATACGACCACACCATATCGCCACCGCCTCTGAATTTTGCTGTTGGCGCTATACAAGCTGGCAGATGAGGCTCGCCGAGCTATCGGATCGCCACATAGTGTACCGTGATTCGTCACTCCACACAACGTTATTAAACTGTTCAGTCGTCCGATGTTTACGCTCCTTACACCAAGCGAGGCGTCGTTTGGCATGTACCGGCGCGATGTGTGGCTTATGACCAGTCGCTCGACAATGATATCCAAGTTCTCTCACCTCCCGCCTAACTGTATAGTACTTTCAGTGCATCCTCATGCAGTTTGGAATTCCTGGGTGATGGTCTGGAATGCTGTCTGCCTATTACACATTATAACCCTCTTCAACTGTCAGCCGTCTCTGTCAGTCAACGGACGAGGTCAGCCTGTACGCTTTAGTGCTGTACGTGACCCTTTACGTTTCCACTTCACTATCACGTCGGAAACACTGCACCTAGGGATGTTTAGGAGTGTGGAAATCTCGCGTACAGACGTATGACACAAGTGACACCCAATCACCTGACCACGGTCGAAGTCCGTGGGCTCCGTGGAGCGCCCCATTCTGCTCTCTCACGGCGTCTAATGACTAATGAGGTCGCTGCTATGGAGTACCTGGCAGTATATGGCAGCATAATGCACTTAATATGTCCGGCTACCTTTGATCACAGTGTATATGGCGCGGAACCAAATAAGTCAAAATTTGTACTATTCGTAGTCATAAGATATAGGAGGCTTTCCATTCCGTCTTAGGATAAGTTGATTCTTGGCACGATGAAATGTGTCCCCATGAAGCGAACAGTAATGCATGATCTAGTAACTATGGCCTATATATCTATACAGGGCGAAGATAACGCTTAAAGAGTATTAAACAAATCGAATGGGTGATAATAATGAGAGGTGAACTGGGGTCTCAGCATTAACCTGAAAATTATTTTTCGTAATACCATTTTATTGGCTCCTGGATACACCGAAGCAGCTAACGCAGGCCTTCCAAAAATTGTTAAGTAATTTAATACATCAAATTACACTCACATTAACGATAACACTTCAATAAGTATATTGGCGAAAAGGAATCTGCCGTTTAAGTTACCAAACTGGTTTCTAAATAAACAAAATTAACACACACACATACACACACACACACACACACACACACACACACACACACACACACACACACACACACACACACTCACACCCAAGCAAGCAAGCATAAATATATCGATTATTTTTACTGTCAACTTTTAACAAGTATACCTCAAGCTATTTATAAGTATTTATGTTCATAGTTGCCCAATGATCATGTATTCGATGAATGGTGCAGAAAACGTTCAAGCAGGTCTCTGTTCATTGTAGATTAGCAACTGCAGCCTACGTACTCAACTATTTTCTGGATGTATTCCAGTCTTCGTCTTGCTCTACAGCTCCTCACCGTCCACAGTCTGTAATACCGTGACAGTTATTCCTTATTCTTTAATGTCTTGACACATGTCCTATCGTCCTGTCCCTTGGTTTTGGCAGTGCCTGCTATATGTTGCCGTTATCGCCCATTCTGCGGAGAATCTCGTCATTCCTTACTTATTAGTCCACTAATTATCAACATTCTTCTGTAACACCAAAAGTCAAACGCTTCAATTCTTTCTGTTCTGTCTCAATACCAACAACATGGTTGTGATTATGGCCTGCCACAGGGTTCGGCACCAGGACCTATTATTTTCAGTCTGTATGTTGCCGACATGCCAGACACAAAATCACGTAATTTTGCGCATTCGGACGACCTGGACATCGGGTATGGGAGCAAACATTTAACGACTTCGGCAAAATACTGAACGCAGACCTGGAGGTATTGAACACCTACTACTCCAAGTGGCATCTATTATGTCGTCTCCTTCTATCTGTCCTCTTGTACCAAGGGAGCAAGGAAAGGATGTTGTTTGGCGGTCGTTATCCTCTTTTTATAACTCAATCTGCATTACTAATTAACTGCGTTTTCTATTCATAAGAACATAAAATTAGTTAACTCAAGATAGTTGTTGTGGTACAACCTCCCTGTAATAGTGCACGTTAGCCTCATTGCTGATGAAGTACAAAGTCCGCTATGTACTATTCTGGTCGCTATGTGATGCCCATCTCTGAGGTAGCAGTGTAGCTTACTGCTATTGTGACTCCCACTGGGCTGACACTAATGATAGACTGGAACTCACTCGGCCCTCACAAAACCACCAGCACCATAGTGCACCCTTACAATGAAGATACAAAAAGAAAACAGCTCTATATGAATGGCCAAAGCATCAGGCAGGAGGATAAGCCTAAGCACTTGGGAATGAGATTAGATTGCACGCTAATGTATACCCCACATCTAGAAATTCCAAAACAGAAACTAAAATCCCATAATGCTATCCTGTCAAAACGTTGACGTAAATACAGGACGGTGAGTAGTTTGGTAGCTCATTGTTTAACTGCTTGTGGGCGCCAGTACCTTCTACGTTGTTCCATTGAAGTCGGGTGAAGCGGAGGTTATCTTGTCGGTGGGTCCGTTGACTGTCTGTCGGTTGGGTTGTCGTCGGACCGACAATGATTAGGCCGACTGCCTGTCTCGCCTAGGCGAGCCTGAGTGTTTGAATTCCAGGCCGACCCTCGGAACTTATGAGGGCCCTTGGATGTACTGCCTTTGCTTGTTTGTACTTGTATGGCTTGTAGCCGATTGTTAAATTAAGGTTGTTTTGCCCTTAAGGCGTCAGATGGTTTGGGTCTTCAGCCTAATTTAAGAACTGTTTTACGTAAAGCCTTT
The DNA here is from genome assembly GCF_023897955.1 of Schistocerca gregaria. Lineage (NCBI taxonomy): Eukaryota > Metazoa > Arthropoda > Insecta > Orthoptera > Acrididae > Schistocerca > Schistocerca gregaria. The sequence continues at coordinate 439,129,883 of NC_064927.1, forward strand.
AACATTTTTTTAAATTAATGTTACTGAGTCTTAAGTGTCGGGCCTTCAACCGATTTCAATTTAAGTTGTTTTGCTCTTAAAGTGTCAAATTCTTTGGGCCTTCAGCCGATTTTCAATTAAAGTTGTTCTGCTCTTAAGCTGTCGCATGGTTTGGGCCTTCAGCCTAATTTAAGAACTGGTTTACATAAAGCCTTTAGCATTTTTTTTTAAATTAATGTTATTGAGTCTTAAGTGTTGAGCCTTCAGCCGATTTTGAATTTCAGTCATTTGCTCTTAAAGTGTCAGAAATTTTGGGCCTTCAGCCTACTTAAGGAACTGTTTTAAGATAAGGCTCTGCCTTTTAAATTTCTGATTTGGGTTGAGCTTTATTATTGGCTTTCAGCCGTTTTTAAATTAAAGTGAGATTGCCCTTAAGGCATGAGGTTGTACGGTGCATTCCGCGGCTAATTAAGTAGATAACTAAAGCTGCGTTTTTCTTTTAATTTTTCTTGGCTCTTGTAATGTTTGATCAAATAAGAGGTTGTATGTTCGAGTGTAACCGACAGACACTTATTTTGGCCCCTTTCCACAACTTAAACTACCTGTCCTGTCCTGCGGGTTCAGCAGAGCGTCTCAAATAAGTTGAACTTACATAGAAAGGATTGCAAACAGCACATTTTTGATAGAATCTATCCGCGTCCTAATGCTTCTGACATTCGCAGTTGGGCACTCGAGGAAGTTACGATTGCTCATGATGATACAGAACGAAAAGTGCTCCTGCCGTAGCACAAAAACAGGCGGATATGTCCTGGGGAGAGTGAGGAGTGTAAAAGGAGGGATTTGGCTTTTCGACTTATCTGGCAGCTACATTGACATTTAAACCAAAATATCACAACATATTCGCTATTTTTTACTAGTTACCATTATTACCCATGTCACGTAATATAATGAAAAGTGTCAAGCGAAATGATACATGATATAATCGCCCCAGGAACAAATCCACCTCCAGAAATTTTATCTTCTCAGAAAAACAAATTTAGTTACTACATGTGCGCTCTTCAGCTTCTGATATTACACACCGTTTACTATGTCTGGCGAAACATCTGGACTTTGGGGACAGGATCAGTGGATTTAGCCTATAAAAACTGCAAGATATAGGTGGGCCAACACCTTGCCGCCAACGAACTCACTACACCGGGAAGAAGGCTTAACTCGTAAAAAAAGCACAAATATAACAATATATTTTGATTTAAATGTTTTTTAAGGTAGCAGGTAAGACAAAAGCCAGCTCCCCTCTTTTACAATCCTCACTCTGCCCTGGATGTACTTTCCCTTTTTGTGGTATGATAGGAGGATTTTTCATGCTGGTTCCCAACTTTTACTCTACCATAATTTTGACATTAGACCGCCATAACTTCTCAACCACTGTAGTTTTTTGTCGACTCGGGCTACGACTAGCCCGGTATAGGTTTTTTATTTTCTTTCCAACTAAGATGCTTCTATCTTAACACAGGATAAAGCTTTCACAAAACAGGACGACTATTAATAATATCCATTTGTCTATCCTCTTACAAAATTCACACAAATTTGAGACGTATACGTAGCGTGCGTAAAGAAAAAAAAGAAAAAAACTCCAAGCTAACTTGTTTTTTTTTGCATAAAATACGATTGAACATTGACTTTTTAAAGAAAGTTTTCAGTTTTATAGTAAAAATGATTACTCATTTGAATCGAATCACTGCAAACAGTGCCAGTGCAAACACTGTCATTCAATTCACGTAAAAGTTAATGACGTGCTACATCCAACTCGACTTCAAACCATCGTATCATGACGACGAGTGAACACTATTGGATGCAAAAAAATTCCTTTTCAGTTCATCCATTTATCTACCTTAATTCAAAGTTTCAACCGACTCGTACAAGTTTAAAGTATAGAAGTGGCACTCTTCGAAAACCTCCCAGAAAAACGTGTTTTTCGACATGTTTGCACCTGAAATCCAAACGATTTACATAGAAATGGCGCCATCAGCTGAACATAGACTTCAGTACGCTTAGCATATTCTGCAAAAGGAATTATTCGATCGGTACAATTTGTCTTGGTGCCAGGTCCGGTTCATCATTCAAACCTCCCGTAATATACCTTTACGTAGCTACAGTAAGACAGACCTTCTCGTCACAGAACTTATGGCGGGTTTTGGGAAAAAGATGTCAGATTTATAGTTTTCCGATATGTTTGTTCAGCTCATGTACGTTAGGGAAGCGTTCTGGTTTCAGTCTATTTTAGTGATTTTGAATTTTCTTAGGATTTCCGTTACATGTTAGACAGTTCTACTTCCACAGTCTATCGTCATTGCTTTTTCGCAGTGAACTATAACTATAAATTGGTATGTTTTAATGTGCATCTACAGTGTGAGAGAGTAATAATTTTCCTTTATCACACACGATTACATCAGTTCGTCCACAGTGAGCGCATTTTCTACACTTTAAATCAAACATAAACTGTTGAATGTTCTGTGATTACGATTGCCTGGTGAACCATTTGATCTCGTATTCAGAAATTAAAGCTGATCGTGATAAATTAGAGAAGCGCCTCACCGTTTATGCCAAAAGAACCTGAGCATTCGGAATACTTTTTCCAACACCACAATCAGTACAGTGAGGAAGGGTAGGAGACCTTCTATAGTAAACCACATTCAGTATTGCTTCAAGTCAGAACGGGATCATACGCGATATGTCCGAATGCTACATGCGGTCTACCAAGTCACTTTCTTACACCTGTGTGCATAAGCGTTACTCCGTCACGTGTAATAAGGTTATCGTTATCATAAGGCTGGTTTTTGTTGTTTCATCCTATTCACTAAATCAGCTAGGAAAAAAGATGATACGGGGGAGGACAGCAACAGCAAAGAGAAGGTTGCAAGTTAACAGAAGGGTTTCAATCACCGACATACTTTCAGGGTAGTAGTAATAACGTAAAAGTCAATTTTCATTTGGTGACTTCCTGCCAAGATGCCTTATTCACAAGAGTATTTTTAAAGCAGGAGGATCTGATAATTAATAACATATAATTTTCTTCCATGGTCGACAGAATTCTGCTTGTATCAAAAAACCGACGCTGCATAACAGCATTGTTAATGGCTTTGTGTGTGCTTTTTGTGGGAGTTAATATTTTCAGAGAGTATGTTTGTAAGAATTTTTTTTAACAAGTGTTCATGTTGACTATTAGTAATAACGGACGTCTTTTTACTTTCTACTGTTCTGTGCCGGTGAACAGACAAAATCCGGGCGACCCTGAGCAAAACAAAGTGAGTATTGTAGAGTTACGAGTAGAGAAGGAAGCAGAACTGGGCACAGCGGGGACTGAAAAGGCGAATGAAGGCGAAGAGACATTTTCTGATACAAGAGTCGTTTCTATCCAGATAGGTACAGGTCACTAGTACGACAGGTGTTTCTGGACATCCACTAGAGAGAAAAAACGTGATGACCAAAACAAGACCTTTAGTGAGGGACAACAGGGTCTGGGTAAAAATGTTGACGAAAATCGTGGGGAATTAGCAACTTCGTTTGACTTTGTAGTTGGAGAGACGAATGCTGTTTAAGACTGCATGCGAAAAGACTGAAGTAAGGGATGGGCTTATTGGGACTATCCAACGCAAAGACGGAAAAGGAGCGAAAGCTGATGACGTAGAAGGGAATCTACAGGAGTTGTCAGAATGAACTGAAAGTGGCATATAGGTGATTCAAAAGAAACTGACTGTGAAGTCAGAGGAGACGAGTACAGACAGTAATGTGATAAGGGAGACTATCGTGAAGTTCATGGAGATCTCAAGGAGACGCTCGAGCGAGTCTGCCAGCAGGTATCCCAACAAGAGACCACGCTCCAAAAATATGAGAAGGAAGCCTACAGGGTAGCACTGACAACGAAAATGGAACAGACGTAATTACAAAATCAAGGGTATTCGAATTAAAGGCAGCCAGTAGCAGCAGGTGATAATGAAGGGGTGTTTTCTCTGTTCCACTTCAGTCAAAACCAGTCTGAGGTCAACAGGCACAACCAGGACGCAGTAGACCATTTGCAACGAAAGCAAAAAGATGTAGTTGAACTGCATGCAGACGGGCGACTTGTTACTGATCGTATTAGCAAGAAGCATAAGCAATCGAGATGAGTTAAATGGTTCAAATGGCTCTGGGCACTATTGGACTTAACTTCTAAGGTCATCAGTCCCCTAGAACTTAGAACTACTTAAACCTAACTAACCTAAGGACATCATACACATCCATGCCCGAGGCAGGATTCGAACCTGCGACCGTAGCGGTCGCGCGGTTCTAGGCTGTAGCGCTTAGAACCGCTCGGCCACCCCGCTCGGCTCCAGGTCTCAAGAAATGGCTACGAGACATTCAGCGTTCTCCAGAACCTGTGGCTCCGTTTGCTCTAAAAGAAAGGATAGCTACCGATGATGACAAATGGTACACCACTACGTGTTGGTAGAAAATTATTCATTGTTCTCTGATTCCACCAATGATCCACATTTTCAGGTATGGTTAGATCTATTTGAACTTTGGATATCGCTTTCAGAGAGGCTTCTGCTAAAAATTAAGTATAGCCATTTAAGAGAGGAGCCAGCTTTCAGACATAGGCTGAATTCCACAGAGATTTCCTAAATCAATTCGGGTGCAACGTCAGCCAGTACATTGTGCATCCATCTAGCTCTTGGTCTGCCCTTCCTTCTGGTGGAATACAGTCTGGCATTTATTATTCGTTTGGGCATCCTGTCTTCCGTCATCCTCTCCACATGTCCTAACCAACGTATTCATTGAGATTTGATAAATTTTACTATATCTTTCCCTTGTATAAGCTCCTGTATTTCAAGGTTGTATCTCACTCTAAAACCTTCTGCCTATCTGACAGGTCCATAGATTTTTCATAAGATTTTCCTTTCAAATGCCCTTAGGCTATTACTATCTGCTTCTGTCACTGTCCATGTTTCTGATCCATATGTGACAACGGGTCGCACAAGGGAACAGTATACTCTTAATGTAATTGTTCTTGTAATTAGAAAGTTCTTGATTATGTTTAAGTTTGCGTAATAGACTTTGTTTCGTGCTTGCATCCTTTCTTCAATACATTTTCTCATTCTGTTATCATTGGTTTGGAGGACACGTAAATAACGGAAGCATCTAGCAGCTTTGATGCATTTAGCAGAGATCTTCAGGTCCTTTGGAGTTCTTCTAGCTTCAGAATTGGAAATAACCATATATTTAGTCTTACTTTCATTGACAGTATGTCCAATTCTTGTTCCTTCTGCTTTCATTTGCCCATATATCTCCTTAAGCGATGTTGCATCCCTTGCCACGATGGAAGTATCATCTGTATATGCGCATATCTGGCTGGACTTCATCATTACTATTCCCCTTTTATCTATTTTGTGTATGATACTATGCAATGCTAAGTTAAACAGGACTACAGAGAGGCCATCACCTTGTTTCACTCTATCCTCAAACTCAAACTTCCTGTTCAATCTCTTATTCACTTTTCCTTTTCCTTTTGTATCCTTCATTGTTGGCTCGATTAGCATTCTCAGTTTATCACAGTTGCCCAATTCTTTCAGCCCTTTATATAATGCTGGTCTATTAATACTATCGAAAGATTGTTTAAATTCAACGAGCGGGAAGTGGAGATCTATATCATATTCTTAAAATTTTTCCATTATTAATCTAACAACAAACAGCTGGTCAGATGCACCTCTGTTTGGTCGGAATCCACACTGGTATTCTCTGAGCATCTTTCCGGCGCACTTCTTTATTCTTTTGTACAGCACTGCAGAGAAAATCTCATATACTGTATTCAGTAGGGCTATGCCTCTACATTTATCGCAATTGAGCTTTTCTCCTTCTTTATATATTGGGCATATTACTCTAGTATTCCACTCCTCCGGCATGCTTTCATTTATCCATATGTTCTTTATTATGTGTAGTTGCCCCCCTGATTTTATTAGTTCTAACACGATCCCATCTTCACCGGGTGCACGGTTATTTTCTAGTTTATTTATCACTGTTCCCACATCCAGCATTGTTGGGTTTTGTGCCTCATCCCTTTCAATTTCTCTTGCCTCTGTGTTATCTCCGGTTCCTGTATATCTCTTGGAGCCTGATCTGAGATTTTGTTGAGTGTATCTTCAAAGTATTCTGCCCACCTCTGCAATATTTCTTGTTCATCTCTTATCATCTCACCGTTTCTGTTTTTGCATGAGTTTTGTTCGGGTTCAAAATTTTTTCTCATGTTTCCCACTGCACGATAGAATTTCTTCGTTTCACTCTGTTCCTTTAATTTTTCTGTCTCTCTAAAATTTGATTTCAGCCATTCCTTTTCCTTTTTCTTGCATATTTTTTTAGCACTGCATCTTAATTCTTCGTACACCTCCATGTTTATCTCGGTATCATTCTCAGTCTTGCTGCATTTTTACGTTCTATTACTAGCCTGCATTCATCATCAAACCACTCATTTCGTGCATTTCTTCTCATTCCGACTATGTCATCTGCTGCTTCTTTCAGCGCTTTTTGGATCTTAGTCCATCTCTCTTGGATTCTCATTGTTTCCTCACTGGGAGTCAGTGGATCTCTAATTTGTGCTTGGTACGCTTTCACAACTTCTGAGCCATTTAGTTTTTCATTGTCCGAGTTTGTACTTTTCTCCGTTCCAGGTTTAGGTGTTGCAGATAGTTTCTCTCTCACTACAGCTTTTCAGCATAGTGGTCTGAGTGACAGTTAGGACCCCTGCAACTCCTCACATCGATAACTGACGTGGCATTTCGTGCACTTACTAACACGTGGTCTATATGATTGACTACTCCACTTGCATTTGATTTCCATGTTACGATATGTATTCCTTTACGTAGGAAATGTGATCTCCTGATGATAAGATTATTTTTAGCAGCAAACTGACATTTCTCCATTCTCGTCACTTTCTTCATGTAGTGTGTATCTCCCATATAGTCTTCCATATTCGCTTCGTCCAACCTGTGCATTAAAATCTCCCATAACTAAGAACAGATCATACTTTTGTATTTCACTGTGTGCTCTTTCTAGCTCTTCATAAAACTTGTCCTTTGTTTCTTCTTCTGCTTCCTCTGTTGGTGAGCATGCTGCTGTTATCGTTACATTTCTGTATTTCCCTTTCACTTTGAGTCTGCTAAGTCAAAATTCCAAAATACTTTAACCACCTCCTTTGTTATTATGAATCCTGTTCCAGCTTGTCCTGTTCTCCTGTCCGGTCCACTATAAAGCAATGAATACTGGGGCATATCTATCTGCCCTTGTCCTCGCTATCTTATTTCTTGTAGCGCTGCAGTGTTGTACTTGAACTTCACGATCTCATCAGCTATTTCTTTAATTTTCCAGATTTCAACATTGTTCGTACATTTCATGTCACTATTGCCAAGTCTGTTGTAATTTTTCTTTGTCGAGATTGTGTTTTTTGGACTTCACCCATCACCCGAGGCTCTTGTTGAGGTTCTGTAGTATGTCGTTTCTACAGTGTGGGGTTACAGGCCCCACGCCCAACCCCCGTTTTGGAGGACCTGTATTCCTTTAGGGTTTACTCACCCAGGGAGGTTGGCTTCCCTACGCCTGCAGAGCCCCCACACCCGACCCCCCACCCCCCTGCCACACTTCGTCTGGCTCCTCAGTCCGGCTTGGGTGACCCTGCAAGCAGCTACGCTACCGCCGGCATAGCTCTCGACTTCATGAAGGCACGCAATCCCTCCCTCCCAGCACAGAAGGTCCCTACGATAAGGTAGTCTCCTCTGGAAGGGGCCACGATTGATTCGCTTATCAAAAGAAATGTTGAAGCACAACCAGTACCACAATAACCTAGACACTGATTGCCTACAATGGACATAAACCAGTCCACCTGTCGGGGAATGGCGTACGTAGTATCACTGAGATTGCTGATAGTGTGTAGAATGGGGAAGGTCTGCGATCTATCTGAGTGCCTCCAGCATGTAGTAAAACAAGGTGTAACCAAGTCTAAACTTCGTGGTGTTTGGTGGCCACCCATTACATCTGTCTGAGGTCGTGGGTTAGACAGACTGGTAAAACAGGACAGGCAGCGAACTGTGGTGGAACTAACATCAGACTTTCACACACAGTGCACTGAACGCTCTGAACGAAGGGGCTCCACAGTCAACAACCTGTATATGTGTCAATGTTAACACCACGAAATCGGCAACTACAACTGAAGTGGACAAGTGGCCATCGGCGTTTGACGTTGGTGCAATGACAGAGTGTTGCATGATCTCATGAATCCAGATACATTCTCCATTATGTCGATGGGAGGCCCGCGAATTCGTTGCTACATCTCCATGAGATTTCTACTGCTGGACAGAGACAAGCTGGCGCGTCTGCGTTATGCCCTGGAGAACACCCACGTGGGCATCCATAGGTGTGCTGGAGCTCTTGAAAGGCCCCACGACGGCCAAATATTATCATAAACTGGTTGCAGACCACATACACCCCTTCATGACGATCATGCTTCTCAACGACAATGGCAATTTTCAACAAAGCCAGAAATGTGAAGAAAGTGCTAGAAGGAACGCAGTGGCTCCGACACATCTCGAATGAAATTGAATGTCAGCTCTTCGGCCTTCCTTCGTGAATTTACGGGAATTAGGTGACTTGTGTGTGCCAACTCCCTCTAGCGTTCTACCAAGGCCTCATTGCTTTCACGCCATGGAGCATCGCCGCTGTTATCCATGTCAAAAGTAGGTGGTCATAATGTTCTGGTTGATCGGTGCGTCATAGCGGAGCCCATCTGTATTTGTCTTCCAGAGCTGCCATTCAGACCTTGTTGCAGGAATAAACATATGAACACGTATCAGGCAGCATCAAAATGTGGAATGGTCATAAGATTGGAGGAATTGGAGCCCAGGAGTTTCACAAAGTTGGAACAATACGCAATGGCGTGGAAACGGATGCCATAGTGTATAGAGTCGGCAGCAATACTTCATTGGAGGCGCAGACTCCGTGCACATACAGTGGCGATATTGTCGGCAAACCCATACTACAACAAGAATTGTGAGAGTGAGAATAGAAATGATCATATTTGACTAGAAGATGAAAAAGAATGTCAAGTGCTTAAAAGTGTGAAGAGAGAGAGTTTCTCTATACAGATTTCAGTAGTATAATAGACATTGCTTAAAGACAGTCAGTTGAGTCACTTAGGTACCCCTTAGTTATTGTAAGTATAGATGGTGTTAAGATTCCGTGCAAGCCCTATCATTGTTTCAAATAGTCAAAATTCTACTCTCATGGATAATGTTTCCAAAGACTGTTGAAGGTATAGCGATTACCCAGCAGTAAAAAAGTAAACATCAGTACTGTAAAAATAACAGTTCAAGATGGCCTGGCGAAGAGTGCTTCAGTGGGTGAGTCAGTCATCATTTTCGATAAATTTGAGTGTACCACCACAAAACAGGGAATTATGTGCTGATGGGGAATATGTATAACGAGTATTGAAGGAGAAGATCTGAACATAATGATTCTGAAAAAGGTATAGATTAGACAGAAGAAGATGGGGGATAAGGTCCTTTTGAGAGCATAGTTTTTGTGCCACCCTTTTTTCAGTGTGTTTGTTTTGAGTTAGGATAGTTGTGCATCCATGGTAACTGAAACCCTACACACAACAGGATACATGATTTAAGCCATACATCCAGTTTAAAATCGTTCGCAGATTAATGAATGTGTTGCGATGCTTTTACTCAGAATTCGAAATTTGTAGTTAGTTGTTAGATTCATTTATATGTATTTGTAAATTAACGTATTGACAAGGTCAGTGTATGGTCCACAGAAAAATGCTCCAATTGGAGCAGAAAAAGCGAATATGCCCCTGTTGAGAAAACCAGCTGCTTCATTTTACTTTCATCAGTACCTGTAAAATATTTCCCAAAAGTTTTGGCTTGGGAACATATGCATGCTCTTTTTAATATGCAACTCACCTCTCACCCAGAAATTCCGCCGACTGTAACTCCTTCACACCCCCTAGTCCATCGATGTAAGTGGCTCTTATACATCATCTCCCAACTGCCAATTATCACTCACTCATTTAGCCCAACTCATTATGCGTTTCATCAGACCATGCGACGTTCAGGCATTGCGCCAACGTCCAATGTAGATGGTCATCTACCCATTTCAGATGTAGTTGCCGGTGTCATGGTGTTAACGTTGGCACATGCGTGGGTTGCCGGTTGTGCAGACACATCGTTAGGAATGTTTCGTGCACTGTGTGTTCAGACACACTTGTAGTCTGCCCAGCATTAAAGTCTGGTGTTAGGTCCACCATAATTCGCCACCCTTCCTGTTGTACCAGTGTAGCCAACCTACGACGTCCGACACCTGTAATGAGTGGTAGCTGCCCAACAGCACGACGTCGGGACGTGGTTTCACTTCGGTTTCGCCACGTTTTGAAGACACCACAGCACTCCTCTAACACCCGACAAGTCGTGCAGTTACCGAAATGCTCGTGCCGAGCCTCTGGGCCTTCACAGTCTGACATCGCTCGGACAGATCGCGCGCCTTCCCCATTCTACACACGGGCAGCATGCTTCGTGATACTACAAAGGTCTAACAGACAGACTTTCCGTGCCAGGTGATGCTGCTATCCCCTGGACGGGTTTACATCGATAACAGGTCGGACACCACAAGGCTTTTGCTGGTCAGTGTATATGTTCTAGGAGAAGATGATGGCACACTTGGCTTGTTGCTTTTGTGACGAGGCGCTAGCCAGAGGTGATGGGGGGCAGCAGATTGCTGTTGCCGCGCAACCGAGCACAGTATGGCGACCGACAGCATTTTGAGCTTCGGACTTTTATGTCATCTCGTTGTCGCTATGGAGCTGTACCGTGGGAGCAAGGAAGGGGTGTTGTTTGGCAGACGGTATCCTCATTCTACTGCACAAACTGCACGTATAGATTAACTGGGTTCTTTATTCAGAAAGACAGAATGTTAGTTACCGCCAGCAGGGCATTGTGGCACTACGTCTTCTGTATGGTTCACGTTAGTGTCACTGGAGGTGAAGTACAAAGTCCGCAGTGTACAGTATATGGTTGCTACAGGGTGTTTCAAAAATGACCGGTATATTTGAAACGGCAATACAAACTAAACGAGCAGCGATAGAAATACACCGTTTGTTGCAATATGCTTGGGACAACAGTACATTTTCAGGCAGACAAACTTTCGAAATTACAGTAGTTACAATTGTCAACAACAGATGGCACTGCGATCTGGGAAACTCTATAGTACGATATTTTCCACATATCCACCATGCGTAGCAATAATATGGCGTAGTCTCTGAATGAAATTACCCGAAACCTTTGACAACGTGTCTGGCGGAATGGCTTCACATGCAGATGAGATGTACTGCTTCAGCTGTTCAATTGTTTCTGGATTCTGGCGGCACACCTGGTCTTTCAAGTGTCCCCACAGAAAGAAGTCACAGGGGTTCATGTCTGGCGAATAGAGAGGCCAATCCACGCCGCCTCCTGTATGTTTCGGATAGCCCAAAGCAATCACACGATCATCGAAACATTCATTCAGGAAATTAAAGACGTCGGCCGTGCGATGTGGCCGGGCACCATCTTGCACAAACCACGAGGTGTTCGCAGTGTCGTCTAAGGCAGTTTCTACCGCCACAAATTCACGAAGAATGTCCAGATAGCGTGATGCAGTAATCGTTTCGGATCTGAAAAATGGGCCAATGATTCCTTTGGAAGAAATGGCGGCCCAGACCAGTACTTTTTGAGGATGCAGGGACGATGGGACTGCAACATGGGGCTTTTCGGTTCCCCATGTGCGCCAGTTCTGTTTATTGACGAAGCTGTCCAGGTAAGAATAAGCTTCGTCAGTAAACCAAATGCTGCCCACATGCAAATCGCCGTCATCAATCCTGTGCACTATATCGTTAGCGAATGTCTCTCGTGCAGCAATGGTAGCGGCGCTGAGGGGTTGCTGCGTTTGAATTTTGTATGGATAGAGGTGTAAACTCTGGCGCATGAGACTGTACGTGGACGTTGGCGTCATTTGGACCGCAGCTGCAACACTGCGAACGGAAACCCGAGGCCGCTGTTGGATCACCTGCTGCACTAGCTTCGCGTTGCCCTCTGTGGTTGCCGTACGCGGTCGCCCTACCTTTCCAGCACGTTCATCCGTCACGTTCCCAGTCCGTTGAAATTTTTCAAGCAGATCCTTTATTGTATCGCTTTTCGGTCCTTTGGTTACATTAAACCTCCGTTGAAAACTTCGTCTTGTTGCAACAACGCTGTGTTCTAGGCGGTGGAATTCCAACACCAGAAAAACCCTCTGTTCTAAGGAATAAACCATGTTGTCCACAGCACACTTGCACGTTGTGAACAGCACACGCTTACAGCAGAAAGACGACGCACAGAATGGCGCACCCACAGACTGCGTTGTCTTCTATATCTTTCACATCACTTGCAGCGCCATCTGTTGTTGAAAATTGTAACTACTGTCATTTCGAAAGTTTGTCCGCCTGAAAATGTACTGTTGTCCCAAGCATACTGCAAAAAACGGTGTATTTCTATCGCTGCTCGTTTAGTTTTTATTGCCGTTTCAAATATTCCGGTCATTTTTGAAACACCCTGTATGTACTGCCTCTCGCTGTGTTAGTGGCTGAGCTAACTGCTACTGCGATCCCCGCTGGGCTGCTAATGATGACACTGGAACCTACTCGGCGCGACACACTGTGATCAGACTCGAACTAACTAGAACTAACCGGCCATCTGGTCCGCGGAAGGCTATTTAAACACTGCCGGCTGAGAAGGCGCTGGTGACACACTTCCTGTGAGTCTGTTTTTGGCCTCTGTCGGTCTTTGTGCAACCTCTACACCACATGGTGTGCTAGCGCCAGCTTACGTCAGCACATGGACAGCAGCAGAGGAGAGCGCGGTATAGCGTAGGCTTAAGTCGGCAGCCGGGCGCCTAGCCGTGGGGCGCGGCCAGCGACCTCGTTCAGCCGGGTTAAGCAGGGTGTTGCCTCATCGGCGTATTAGACAGTGAGGCGCTGTACCAAGCGGCTTGGGAGGAGGGCGAATTGGCACCACACAAACAGTGATGTGTTGGCATGTGCGCGGCTTCCTTACCACGTCGTAGTACCTCCGTGTGCAGTAGTTTTGAGTGAAAAGATGAGCTACTACATGCATGAAATCATTAGTGTTCCTTTCTTGTATTTCTGCTCAAGCAATACTGAGTTTCCAAAAGGTTGGTATTGTGAAATCTTGTCTTAACTCTTTGCTTATTTCTCAGTTGCTACTCTAAATCAGGCTGCTCAGACCACAACATACAAGTGCCTTTCCTTTTTTTTTTTTTTAGTATAAGGCAGCTAGTCTTTAAATATTCAGTAAATGAAATGAAATTAAACGAAAAATAATCGCACATAAAAATACAACGTGGTTACTATTACACTTTCGCTGCCTGAGAGGTCCTCCATGAAAAGCGGGTGGTCGTAGGAATGAAACTTTATGAACACTTTTTAAGGACTTGTGGAAGAGAAATAACGAACAAGGCGTTGAAAGAAACACATTTCCACCTGAGAGGATTATATCTTTTAATTATCTACAATGTTTACGTCCGGGTAATAAATGTTGCTCAATGTGACGACAGCCCGGAAGCTTATACGGATAACATTTCACAACTGTTTACAACACTTTTCGAACGGTGGATCACGAAGTGTTCAGCTATCGTGGATTATTTATTTCTCGTTCGATCTGCCAGATACATTTTACAAAGAACAGATGACATTAATATAAAGCACAATAAACGTTTGGAACTTACAATGTGGAAAAAAATTATATCAGTTATTACATTACAATTACGTCAGGGAAACTGGAACAATAACCGCATACATTTCAGACAATTAATTACACAGTAACATTAAGATTATGGAGCCATTTCCTTGCATTGTCCTTTAACTTGTGGAGGACATCAGAGTGCCGCCTCTGAAACCATGAATGTTACAAACCAGAAGACGGTCCATTGTTTGTACCTCGTCACAGTCACATCACGAATCGTCTGCATCGTCCAACTCCCGTGCGAAACCTGTTTAGAGCTGACCAGTGTTTCCTGTTGAGATTGAAGCCTTCAACCCTTTTGTTTGGGTCGTGGATTAGGCGATGGTTTTCCACGACGCCTCTTCTGAGACCCTGCCATGCATTCTTCCATTCAGCATCGAGACCCTCTGTGCCCCATGTTCTGCTCCAGACTATAGGTTTCCTGGGTAGCCTTCGGTTTACTTCAATTTTTTCTACTATGTCCTGGGTTGCTTTCTCTCTACGTACGGAAGCAGAGGCGATGTTTGCAGGACTGGAAGCCACTCAACGGGGGTTGGCCTGAGAGTGCCGGTGACGGTTCTCAGAGTGGCATTTAGTTGTACATCCACTTTTTTGGCGCGCGGGCTTCTGCTCCAGACTGGAGCACAGTGTTCTCCAGCGCTATACACCAGTGCCAGTCCGGCAGTTCGTAGAGTGGCAGCATCACAGCCCCAAGTGGTGCCTGCCAGTCTGTTGTGCACGCTATTTCTCGTCTTTAGCTTTTGGGCAGTATCAGTTAGGTGTTGTCTGAAAGTCATGTTGCGATCTAGCTTAATACCGAGATATTTTTGAAAATTCTCGTGGTTACCATCTATAACCAGGTGCAGTTCCCTTCTCGTTTTCTTGTTGTTTAGATGCATGACTGTGCTTACTGTTTTTGTCACATTGATTTTTAGATGCCACGTGTCATAGTATTTCTTCAATGTAGCTAGATCTTCATTTAGTGTTGATTCCAGGTTTTCAAACGAGTTACTTTGCGATGTAATAGCCAAATCATCTGCGTAGGCAAATGTACGTGAGTGCAGATCAGGCAAATCTGCTATATAGATGTTGGAGAGCCAGGGAACTTGATCCTTACGGAAGACCATTTTTTAGGGTATGACACTCGCTGGTTTCACCATTTCATTTGAGCCTGAACTTCCTTTCGCTCAGCATGTTGATCATGGGCTTCAAAGTAGTTTTGCATTTGATTATCTTTGCCAGAAAGCCTCGTTCAATGTGTGTGGTAAGTGCCAGCACCTGGTCGCAGCAGCTTCTTCCTTGTCTAAAACCTGCTTGCTCCACTGGTAGTTGTTCCTCCTGTACTGGTTTAAGTATTTCCAACACTATCCTTTCAGTTTGTAGGTTATGCACAGTAATGAGATTGGCCTGAAATTCCCTGCGTCAATTCCACTCTTCCATGGTTTAAGTATGGCAATGATTTTGGCAGTTTTCCATTTCCTGGGGATTTCACAGATTTCCATTATGCTCGTGAATAGTTTGCATAGCTACCGTGGCGAAGCTCGTGCACTGCACATTGCGTCCAGCCTTCTCAGTCATGACACCAGTTACTTCTTCAACAATTTGTGGCGCAATCCGTCCGCCCCTCCAAGGAGAAGTTACCAAATCGGCAGAACTGCTGAATCATGTTCTCCAACACCTGTGCGATTAGAGGACTGTGCTCCTTTAATGCCTCGATACTTGCGAAGAGCAGCAGCACTACTGCTGTTGTTTTGATAAAACAACTTGACGAGTAAAGCCCTTCTCACCTTGTCCAGACCAACAGTGACTGTCTAGAAGTACAATGGACACTGATGCATGTGTTTCAGCCGTTTGTCACCGTACCAGAACAGGTGCCTAACAGAAAGTCTTGATACTAACAATACTTACAACACAAATCCAACAACCAACAGTCTGAACATCGTTCCTGTAAAGCTGGGTACCCGTACGGAGAATACTTTTCCGTCTCCACTGGCTCAACTAGCGAAACGTTAGTTATAATCACCCTAAAACTCTGTAAATTGATTTTGTTATACTTCGTGATGTTTTAAGTCCCACTTGATGTTTAAACAGAGGATCGTGCTTGTGTGCGTGGTACGCGATCGATTATAAAAACATTACTTTTTGAAACTGAAATTATTTACTCAGCCTACGGCATTAAATTATGGGCGACCTTAAGAAACTCAGCAGCAATCATAAATTCGATTCAGAAAGTGTCAAATGCATGAATTCGGTTGCCGAGATACTGTGATTAAGCTCGTAGGAGTAAACCGAGTGTTGTCAAATCGGTGTAAACTTCACTTAATCTGATCATATTATTTATACTGTTTTGGTGGGAATGTTGATTACGATTATTGAAATTATGTCTAGATAAGACATGTGTCAGCAGGCGAGCGGTTAAGAACTTTCTCGAATTGGCACGTCTACTTTGGGAGTTGTTCGCCCTCCACGCTGTCGTAACCGTCTTCTCCGACTGTCGATTACAATTCACACAGCCAAAGCACGCAGTTAGCTTAAATGAATGGAGAAGCAACTTAAACTGTAAAAAACTAGACCAGAAATATGTATATACGGGGAAAAGGTGCAACATATATTTAGTTTTCTTAATACGTGTGAACGACTGTAGAGACTAACGTCCTCTCCATTCTAGACGACGTTACTGGTCTTCTTCGAACGTAGATTATAATGAATACTGTGTAACCACCTCCAATTCTCTTGAAAAAAAAGGACGATAAAATAGATTCTTTGAAATGGTAGCAGAAGTGTAATCACAAATTTTTAATGTCATCAGTGAATATTTGATAGCAGTTATAAATCTGACGGAGAGAAGGACCCACTCTAGATTGCGGTCAACTGCTCAGCTCCGGTGCTCATGTGTTCAGGAGAGGCATTCTTAACCGATATCACTGGATCACCACTCAGATTACTCGTCACTGTAGCTCGTTCAGCATGAGAAAGGGCCAGTTCGTTACAGGTAGCACGCATCATTTGAATGATTTTTTAATCGAAATGATGCGGAACTAGTTAGTTTACAACGTATGTATACATGTTATACACCGTAAAAACGATCATGTTCGATAATGTCCCTGGGTGCATTACGAATTCCAGCGTCTCATCATAAGAAAGCACGGCTAGCATCGTCGAACGTGACAGTTTTTGAGTTCGAGGTGGTAAGGTGTGGGAAGATGTAATGTTGCACGGATGTACGATCTCCGAATCTTTGAACACGGCACACTGACCTAGAAAAGTATTCCTTCCCGATTTGCGTCTATTCATGGGTGCATTCGTCCCTGAGCTCATTTTTATGAATGACAATACGCCACCGCACCGAACAGCACTGGTGCAGGAGCTCTCGGGCCCAAAAAACGAGACTATTGCAGCACGTCCACCGCACCGACGACCATCCAGCACTTGTCAACGGCGCTGGCGAAGGAATGGAAAGCCGGCCGCTGTGGCCGAACGGTTCTAGGCGCTTCAGTCCGGAACCGCGCTGCTGCTGTTGCGGTCGCAGATACGAATCGTGCCTCGGGCATGGATGTGTGTGAATTCCATTGGTTAGTTAGGTTTAAGTAGTTCCAAGTCTAGGGGACTGATGACCTCAGGTGTTAAGACCCATAGTGCTTAGAGCCATTTGAATTTTTTTTAAGGAATGGAACAGCCTTACCACAAGAACTCCTTACTAACCTTGTATATGATGATCACAAATCCTTTCAAGAACCATGAACCTCCTTTTGTAATGTCCAAGGGACAGCCACGAAACGCTTGACTTCAGTCTGATTATTGTATTCAAATAAAAGCGTCCCTTCTTTTCGTTTCATTGCATATTTTTTTCAGTTGCCTTCTGTACTTCACAGCACAACTTCTTTCTACGTGTGATCCGAGCTATCCGTGCGAAAGTTCCTTTCGTGCTTATGTTTTCACACCAATGTAGCTGTAGAAAAAGAAGTCATTTGCTGTGTTTCCAGTCTAACAGTTTCTGATGCTGGTGTGAGCGAAACGCAAAAAGGTATTTATTTCTTTTTAAATAAAAATACCGATTAAGGCGAACAACTATATCGGCATACCGAATCAACCATTCAGTGGTTCGTTGCACTTCCATACCTTTACATCCGCTGAGATTGACAAGTTACTATTACGTTTACTCAGCGCTGTGGTACATGGTATACCTTGTTTGGTCATCTACGTCGTGTAAGTGTTGTGTACAGGGTGGTCCATTGATCGTTACCTCGCCAAATATCTCACGAAATAAGCGTCGAACGAAAAAACTACAAAATACAAAACTTGTCTAGCTTGAAGGGGGAAACCAGATGGCGCTGTGGTTGGCCCGATAGATGGCGCTGCCATAGGTCAAACGGATATCAACTGCGTTTTTTTAAAATAGGAACCCCAATTTTTATTATATATTCGTGTAGTACGTGAAGAAATATGGATGTTTAAGTTGGGTCACTTTTTTCGCTTTGTCATAGATGGTGCTGTAATAGCAAATTTAGACGAACAATTGGTAACAGGTAGGTTTTTTAAACTAAATTACAGAACGTAGGTACATTTGAACATTTCATTTCGGGTGTTCCAATGTGATACATGTACCTTTGTCGACTTATCATTTCTGAGAACGCATGCTGTTTCAGCATGATTACCAGTAAATACTGCATTAACGCAATAAATGCTCAAAATGATGTCCGCTAACCTCAATGCATTTGGCAATACGTGTAACGACATTCCTCTCAACAGCGAGTAGTTCGCCTTCCGTAATGAACACACATGCATTGACAATGCGCTGACACATGTTGTCAGGTGTTGTCGGTGGATCACGATAGCAATTATCCTTCAACTTTCCCCACAGAAATAAATCCGGGAACGTCAGATCCGGTGAACGTGGGGGCCATGGTATGGTGCATCGACGACCAATCCACCTGTCATGAAATATGCTATTCAACACCGCTTCAACCGCATGCCAGCTATGTGCCAGACATCCATTATGTTGGAAGTACATCGCAATTCTGTCATGCAGTGAAACATCTTGTAGTAACATCGGTAGAATATTACGTAGGAAATCAGCATACATTGAACCATTTAGATTGCCATCGATAAAATGTGGGCCAATTATCCTTCTTCCCATAATGCCGCACCATACATTAACCCACCAAGGTCGCTGTTATTCCACTTGTCGCAGCCATCGTGGATTTTCCGTTGCACAATAATGCATATCATGCCGGTTTTTTACCGCTGTTGGTGAATGACGCTTCGGCGCTAAATACAACGCGTGCAAAAAAATCTGTCATCGTCCAGTAATTTCTCTTGTTCCCAGTGGCAGAGCTGTACACGACGTTCAAAATCGTCGCCATGCAATTCCTGGTGCACAGGAATATGGTACGGGTGCAATCGATGTTGATGTAGCATTCTCAACAGTGACGTTTTTGAGATTCCCGATTCTCGCGCAATTTGTCTGCTACTGATGTGCGGATTAGCCGCGACAGCAGCTAAAACACCTACTTGGGCATCGTCATTTGTTGTGGGTCATGGTTGACGTTTCACATGTGCCTGAACACTTTTTGTTTCCTTAAATAACGTAACTATCCGGCGAACGGTCCGGGCACTTGGTTGATGTCGTCCAGGATATCGAGCAGCATACATACACACGCCCGTTGGGCATTTTGATCACAATAGCCGTACATCAACACGATATCGACCTTTTCCGGAATTGGAAAACGGTCCATTTTAACACGGGTAAAGTATCACGAAGCAAATACCGTCCGCAATGGCAGAATGTTACGTGATACCACGTACTCATACGTTGTGATTATTACAGCATCATCTATCACAAAACGAAAAAAGTGGTCCAACTAAAACATTCATATTTCTTTACGTACTACAAAAATATATAATAAAAATGGGTATTCTTATTTTTAAAAAACGCAGTTGAGATCCTTTTGACCTATAGTAGCGCCATCTAGCGGCCCAACCATAGCACCATCTGGTTTCCCCCTTCAAGTTAGACAAGTTTCGCACTTTGCAGTTTTTTCCTTTGATGTTTATTTCGTGAGATATTTGGCCCGGTCACTATCAATGGGCCACCCTGTTCACACACACCAGCAGGATCACATATAAAGGACCTACACTTCTGTTCATTAGCATTTTCGAATACATGCAACTAACATTCCCTGTTATTTGGGAAAGGTAAATGTTCCGAAGGATAATGAAAACTCTGATAAATGCAGATGTAACCGAACCGTTATCCTGCGACTACTTTTGCGCGATAACGATCGAAACAAATTTTGAGAAAAAAGGTAAAAATAACGAATAGTTAGTGAAATTTGGAGTAAATAAACTGAATTTGTTATAATTTTAGGTTTCGCATTGTTTAAAAACGTTCTTGAGCTCACTGCGTGTGCAAAACGTTACTATATGATCATTAATTGTTTACAAACTGTAATTACGAACTAATAATTGAAATGTAATCAGGCGAGAAAGGAATCAAAGGTATTGATTGAAGCTCCGATGTAAAGCCACAGTTAACATGATTTAAACTTAATCAGAAAACTAACAATTTGCATTAAACACAGACATTTCAAATTTAATTGTTTGCAGAACAGTTCGCGCAATAACAGATATGCCTTATTAACTATAATGATTTAAAAAATGATAGTTTTATTAAATATTTGTTTTCTGTTATAGTAAGTTATTTCTGGAAAGTTCATGAGGTTTCACTGAGCGAAGAATAAATGGTTCAAACGGCTCTGAGCACTATGCGACTTATCTTCTGATGTCATCAGTCGCCTAGAACTTAGAACTAATAAAAACTAACTAACCTAAGGACATCATACACATCCATGGCCGAGGCAGGATTCGAACCTGCGATCGTAGCGGTCGCTCGGCTCCAGACTGTAGCACCTTAACCGCACGGCTACTCCGGCCAGCGAGGGAAGAATAATTAATTTTTAACTGCACTCATTTTTCAGACGGTTGTGTTCCTTTTTGCCTGCTTCACTCGCTGCATTTTTGTATTTTCTCCTGTCATCAATTATTAAGTATCTTTTCTGTTACCCAAGGATTTCTACTAGCCCTCGTCTTTTTACCTACTTGATCCTCTGCTGCCTTCACTATTTCATTCCTCAAAGCTACCCATTCTTCTTCTATTGTATCCCCCCCCCATTCCTGTCAGTTGTTCCCTTATGCTCTCTCTGAAACTCTGTACAACTTCTGGTTTAGTCAATTTCTCCAGGTCCCATCTCCTTAAATTCCCACCTTTTTCCAGTTTCTTCACTTTTAATCTACAGTTGATAACCAATAGGTTGTGGTCCAGATCTGCCCCTGCAAATGTCTTACAATTTAAAACCTGGTTCCTAAATCTCTGTCTTACCATTATATAATCTATCTGAACCCTTTTAGTATCTCCAGGGTTCGTTCATGTATACAACCTTCTTTCATGATTCTTGAACCAAGTGTTAGATATGATTAAGTTATGCTGTGTGCAAAATTCTACCAGGCGGCTTCCTCTTCCATTTCTTACCCCAATCCACATTCACCTACTATGTTTCCTTGTCTTCCATTTCCTACTCTCGAATTCCAGTCACCCATGACTATTAAATTTTCATCTCCCTTCACTATCTGAACAATTTCTTTTATCTCACCATACATTTCATCAACATCTTTATCATCCGCAGAGCTAGTTGACATATAAACTTGTACTACTGTAGTAGGCTTTGGCTTCGTCTCTATCTTGGCCACAACAATGCGTTCACTATGCCGTTTGTAGTAGCTTACTCGCACTCCTTTTATTCATTATTGAACCCACTCCCGCATTACCCCTATTTGATTTTATATTTATAACCCTGTATTCGCCTGTCCAAAAGTCTTGTTCCTCCTGCCACCAAACTTCACTAACTCCCACTATATCTAACTTTGAACTATCCATTTGCCTTTTTAAATTTTCTAACCTATCTACCCGATTAAGGGATCTGACATTTCCCGCTCCGATCCGTAGAATGCCAGTATCCTTTCTCGTGATAACGATGTCCTCCTGAGTAGTTCCCGCCCGGAGATCCGAATGGGGGACTATTTTACCTCAGGAATATTTTACCCAAGAGGACGCCATCATCGTTTAAGCATGCAGTAAAGCTGCATGCACTCGGGAAAAATTACGGCTGTAGTTTCCCCTTGCTTTCAGCCGTTCGCGGTACCAAAAGAGCAAAGCCGTTTTGGTTAGTGTTACAGGGTCAGATCAGTCAAACAAACAGACTGTTGCCCCGTTGCCCTTACAACTTCTGAAAAGGCTGCTGCCCCTCTTCAGGAACCACACGTTTGTCTGGCCTCTCAACAGATACCCCTCCGTTGTGGTTGCACCTACGGCACGGCTATCTGTATCGTTGAGGCACGCAAGCCTTCCCACCAACAGCAAGGTCTATGGTCCATGGGGGGGAGGGGGGGGAATAGATCCTACTACACGTAATTAATTATGAACAACAACATAGCTCGCGAGATATTCACTTCTAAACGCACACTACATCTTCACTGCAGAAGCCACGGAAATCTGACAAGTGCACAAGTCGGCACCCCGAACTATTTCTATCTGTCGCCACCACCCGAAAACCGCTCCACACTCTCCAGGCCTCTCCGCGTCCAGCACTCCCCGTCCTGTGCCGTACCGTCCAGAACTACCCGTGACCTACTCTCCCGAACTAGCTTCCATCCAGTGTCCCCATTCACGAGCGCTGTGATTGGCTAGAGAACTCCCTCCAAGCGAACGTACACTCACAAAAGCACATACGAAATACTGGATTTACATTTAAATACTTGAAATTAAATAAATATTCCTACGGCTGGGCCATAAACACGCTATAACACACATTATTAAATACATAAACAATTGAAGAAACACATATCAAAAGAAAAGAAGCAAAAGGTACGCCAAGAGCCTAATGTCTCTGTGCTTTCTAAAACGCAGTAAATAAATGACCAGTTTCTTCATGAATAGCATACATCGGATATAAACAAAGACATAGATGAATAAATATACTTATAAGCATGCTGCTACCGGTTTTTTGTGTAACTGTGGAGTACTTACGGCCTGACGCGACCGATAGTAATCGGCCACTTTGACCGACAATAACTCATGCACTATTCAAGTTACATGCCTGTAAATCATACCAATTTAGGTTTACACTAATAGCTTTCTAAAGACACAGGGATCGACAAAATCGGATGAAGCGTTTATATTTTGCAAATTCGTTGCTACGTGTTACTTGTATAATTTACTAAACTTTAAACTAATAAAGATATAGAAAATCTGATTACACCATCAGAATCGTCGTGCAAATAATGGTAATGTACATGTTTCTTTTTGAGGTATCATAATTCATCTGGCTCCTTTTAATTTTTATACGAACTGTGAAATGTCTGCCGTTAAGGTTTCACAAACTCCGCCATCTTTGGCACTCCCGGCGTAGACATCTCCTTCATCGACACAAAGCGCCGTCCTCGTCACAGCGGAATACCCAGCCACGCGGCTGGACCATGCGCTGGGGCTACCCCTCTCGTCTGGCTAACGTTTGGCACCACGTATTTACTGCCGGGCCCCGGTTTTGACGAGAAGTTCGAGCGGCCACGCCAACTTAGAATATTTTCAGGGCGCCACAATTCGCCCGTTATCTCACACCTCTCACTACAGGTAACAGAGCGGCCGGCACATTTCTGTTATCGACCGAAACTAGGGGCGTTTCCATAGAGTTGTCAGTGCTAACGGACAAGCAACATCGAAAATGAGTGCGGGACGTACGATGAATGTATCCCCTAGGACATTACGGCGAAATGTGGAGTTAATGGGCTATGGCAGCAAATCAAGGACGTGAGTGTCTTTGCTAACAGCACGACATGGCCCCCGGTGGCCCTCCTGGGCTCCTGACCACATCGCTTGGACCCTAGTAGATCGGAAAATTGTGCCTTCGTCAGGTGAGTCTCGATTTCAGTTTGTAAGAGCTGGTGGTTTAGAGTGGGTCCTTGACCCTGAGAAGCCATGTACCCAAGTTGTCAACAAAGCATTGTGGAAGGTTATGGTAGCTCCACAATGGCGTGGTCCATATTTACATCGAATTGACTGAGTTCCCCGGTCGAACTGAACCAACCATTGACTGGTGTCGGTTATGTTCGGCTACTTGGAGGCGATTAACACCCATTGATGTTCCGAATGAACGATGGTATGTGTACAAATCACAACGCGGCACGTCGCCCGGTAACAATTGCTCACAATCAATTTGAAGAACATTCTGGACAGTTCAGGTGAATGTTTGGCCACTCACATCGCCCGACGCGAATTACATCGAACATTTATTGGACGTAATCTATAGGACAGTCCGTGCACAAAATCCTGCACCAACAACATTTCCGCAATTATTGATGTCTATAGAGCTAGCATAGCTCGATATTTCTGCAGGAGATTTCCAAAAAATTGTTGAGTCCCTGCCATGTTGAGTTGGTGGATTTTGCCAGGGAAATGGCGGTCCGACACACCTGGCGACCACTTCTTTCCCGACTCACCGCTTACGCTTCCAGAGACAATACTCACTTCAAACGTATTCTTTGGCTATGTACATTAGCAAACTTCTCTGACTGGAGCGAGGTTTATACTACACTACAGTTACGATATTCTTTTATTCTTCGACATTTAATTACATGAACACATTAGTTAAATAATAGGAGATGCAGTTGGCAGATATTACATAGCAGTTACGAGGGTCAGTCAAAAAGTAATGCCTCCTATTTTTTTTTTCTACGTTTAATTGTCAGGAAATTTAAATGCAGTTACATAGGTTGAAAACCACAACATTGAGGATCATTTTGTCATTTTTCAATGTAATCTCCGCCCATCTCTACAGTTTTGGTCCATCTTTGAACAAGGGCATGTATCCCAGCATGGTAAAAATCACAGCTCTGCTTCCTAAGCCATTGACGCACGGATGTTTTGACGGACTCCTCATCTTCAAAATGAATCCTACGATGAGCTTCTTTTAGTGGCCCGAACAGATGGAAGTCTGATGGTGCCAGGTCAGGGCTGTATGGGGGATGAGGCAAAACTTCCCATCCAATTTTGACAATCTCGTCAGAGGTGTGACGACTGGTGTGTGGTCTTGCATTGTCATGCAAAAGAAGAACATCTGCCATTGATTTTGTTGGGCGAACTCGCTGAAGACGTGCTTTAAATTTTTTGAGGGTTGTGACGTATTGAACAGAATTTATTGTGCATCCCTGCTCCAAAAAATCAACCAGAATCACACCCTCTGTATCCCAGAAAACTGTTGCCATAACTTTCCCTGCCGATCGCACAGTTTTGAATTTTTTCTTCCTCGGCGAGCTTGTGTGACGCCACTCCATTGACTGCCTCATTGATTCGGGTTCAAAAAAATGCACCCATGTTTCGTCCCCGGTCACAATTTTTTTCAGAAACTCATCTCCCTCCAAACGGAAGCGCTGCAAGTGTTGGGAGGCTATTGTTTTCCTTGCCTCTTTATTCTGATCGGTTAACATTCTTGGAACCCACCGTGCACAAACTTTTGAGTACCCCAATAGTTTAATAATCGTGATCACACCGCCTTTACTAAGAGAAATAATGCGACACACTTCATCTGCAGTCACCCGACGGTCACCACGAATGATGTCATCAACTTGCTGAATGTTGTGTGGAGTCACTGCACTCACCGGCCTGCCGCTCCGCTTTTCGTCAGTCAACGGTGTTTGCCCTTCAGCTTCCTTACAACGACGAACCCATCGCCTAACAGTGCTGACATCCACTGTCACAACACCATACACCTTCTTCAGTCTTTCATGAATGCGTATGGGCGTTTCACCTTCTGCATTCAAGAATTCAATCACACAACGCTGTCTCAAACGAACATCGATGTCGGCCATCTTACAAACTTCTGCTGTACTGCCACCTGTTGACACAGAAAGTTACTACTGCAGTGGATTGCAGAAGAAGGTTTGAGGAATGGCGCCAAATTCAAATTTTTCACTTAACTTAATTTTTTTAAGTAGAAAAAAAATGGGAGGCATTACTTTTTGACCGACCCTCGTACATTGTAGTTATAGAACTAATTATGCGAAAAATCTATTACGCACTGTGTTGCAGTGTTACATACTGTCCTCGATTGGCATGATGTACTGCCTGCACAGCTACGCAATCCACATTATGTTGAAATTACTGCGTATCAAAGCTAAGTGTCACTGGCTCTGAACAGTTGCTTGGATCATTTATTTCCTGCAGTAAAAGTTGGAATCGACTCTGGGTCCTTAATCACTTCGATCAGCTCCTCGGCCACCAGAGAGCTGCTCATAGCATTACACTGTCGGGGGCCGGCCGCGGTGGCCGAGCGGTTCTAGGCGCTTCAGTCCGGAACCGCGCGACTGCTACGGTCGCAGGTTCGAATTCTGCCTCGGGCATGGATGTGTTGAAACGTCCCCTTAGAAAACTTAATCAATTACTGTGCTGATAAATCTCTTACATTTACCTATTCTGATCAACACTAAACTGACACACAATATTTTTAGCGCAACGCAATCTGACTTTCAAAAATCCCTACAAAAGACTGGCCCTGACTAACAATAACCTATACCTTTCATGAATCACTTACCTCACAAAAATCTTCGTTACTCGAACTACTGCAATACAGCGTGCGCCACTTCTGCCAGCTAAATAAAAGGTTCAAACTACTGAAAGCACTAACTACTGATAGACGTAGTTAGCAAATGAAAGACTTTGACAGAGAACAAACAATGTATTTACCTTAATAGTGTTCAAAAGTCAAAATATATATATCAGTTCATGACATCAAGTCTTACAAATTAAGTGTATCTGATGCACACACGTCCAGATCATCCGTTCTCAAAAGTCCGCCATTTCTCTCCCCACATCCACCACTGCTGGCGGCTCACCTCCAACTGCGCAACGCTACGCGCTGTTAACAGCCAACTGACCAACACTACAATAGCGACAATTCCAACAATGCCAACCAGCCACAGACTTCAAACAGCACAGTAAGTGATTTTCATATAGAGCGCTACGTGGAGATACCAACATAAAAACCTAAACAACCTACTTACAGTGTGTGATGTCCTTAGGTTAGTTAGGTTTAAGTAGTTCTGTTCTAGGGGACTGATGACCTCAGATGTTAAGTCCTATAGTGCTCAGAGCCATTTGAACCATTAGGCGGTCGGGATTTAATACGTTATGGGTTCCTGATGTGTGTGTAACAGTTGTATGTGGACTGAGGCAATTACTTCCGTCGTCCTTCGCCAGATATCTGTATATCTGTTGGAAGATCAAACTATCTTGCCCGTCTACAAAGGCCTATCAGTTTCAAAATTTTCGTCAGCGTGTTGTTCAGACAGGGATTGTGGTAGTATGATGTTATAGAGTGCCTAAGTTTGGTCTTCTGAAATGCGATAGATTTCTTCAATACCAGAAGGCCTACAGAAGATCACATTGCAGATTCAGTAAAATAGGGGCGTCAAAAAATGTTGATTAATATTAAAAAACTAAAAACCCGCCTAGATTGCGAAAAAAGCACCTAGTGTTAAGTGTTAACCCAGGTTTCGGCATATATAACTACACCTTCTTCAGAACAACAATAAAACCCTCAAGTGCCCAAGAAGACCTTTGGCAATGGTTAAAAGAACTCCATAGCTATACATTTATAAACGAAAAAGAAAAGGAAAACACAAATAGTACATATGTACAAAGTCAAAACCACTACTTAACTTAATGGTGTACGCTCCACCTCACAGCGGCCTATGTTCGATGGCCCATGACCCGCCATACACCATTAAGTAGTGGTTTTGACTTTGTACTATGTACTGTTTGTGTTTTCCTTTTCTTTTTCGTTTATAAATGTACAGCTATGGTGTTCTTTTAATCATTGACAAAGGACTTCTTAGGCACTTGTGGGTTTTATTGTTGTTCTGAAGAAGGTGTAGTTATCTACGCCGAAACCTGGGTTAACACTTAACACTAGCTGCTTTTTTTCGCAATCGAGGCGGGTTTTTAGTGTTTTGATATATTAACCAACGATTGCTGACGCGCTGCGATGTTGAAGATTCTTTAATGTTGATTTAGGTTCCTGTGGCTCTCCTGAATCATTTACCCAGATACCAGGCCAATCCTTCAAGGTACTGTATTTCATACATTCTCATTCCACCCATTCCCCATTTCCCCACGATTTAAAGTATTGCTTCTTCTCTGGACCAAGATAAACGCAGTTACTAATAAAGAAAGATCAGCTAAGATCCTTACATCCTTTACAGCGTACACAGTTGCAAGATGCCTGTGTACGGAGAAGGAACCGATAGTTTGCGGCGGACATCCCGCCTACTCGAAGATTTACCACAGCGTCGGTGTTGTTTTGGACTCGTTGGCCGGCCCCCCGACCACACACGGCGGCTCGATTTGCACAGTGGAAGCGGCTGTGACGTCAGACGCACGATCTCGCCCGCCGAGAATCCCTGTTCCCGCAGCCGATGCGCACTGGACGTCCTCGGGTTGCAGCCACAAGTTCTTATAAGAGGCCAGTTGACAAGGCAGTGGGCCCACATTAATCTCCCCTTAGCATAATTTTACAGGCTCACAGCAGAAGTTCTACGACGAGGTAGCGTTCTCACTGCCTATTCAGCAACGTCAACCACGTTCTTCAGTCTCCCTCTAGTTAGCTAGCTTGTAATGCCTTACTACCACAAATATGTACAGTTCACTTCAAAAATACCTACTGTAACTACAATGCCTATTTTGACAATGAATTGTCGAATGCACAAACGACGTTCTCAGAATAACGGACAATGGTTACTCCATAATTTGACTCAATACTATTTTTATGACTCATTTATTAATTATTTACAACGAAATATGAATATATATTGTATGTAGAAGGTGTCTTACAATACTTGGGAATTTTTGCTGCAACATTAGACCAGCTACACCGCCTGTTTACTCTAAAAATCGATTTCATTTTATGATCATTTTCGGATTATAGAAACGGCAAACAACTGTGCATCCTATAAGTACAGCCCTTCATCATGAGACTGAAATAAGGCACAGGAAATCTAATCATTCAACTCAGTCTTTACTCCTCAGTCCCAAAAGCGAATGACCGACTAGAAGGCCAAATGGCGAATGCTACACTGCAACAGTGCCTTAGTAAACCTGATAATGTTTGTGCTACGCACACAAAACCGACATCTGCAACGTTAAAAGTGCAGTAGAAAAAAGTTTATACAGACAAAGACTTACACCACTCGGAGACGATATAAAGCCGAATACGATTTTTAGAGAAAATAAAGCTACACAGAAGGTGCCTGGTTGCCGCATTTCTGTAAGTAATCTGTATATATTTAAACGGATTATTGAACGCAAACCTTGGTCTCCATCTACAACGTTTACCTATTACCAAAACCACCATATCTTGAGGCATTAGGACGGGTCTTATCGGCCTCTTCAGCTTGTGTGCACACAGAATTCACGAACAAATTGGAGAACTCAATGGAGCCAATATGAAACTACCCCTGAAAATGTGTTACAATAATGATTCCTGTATATATAAGAAGATGGTATCTGTTCTTTCGGACATGTCCGAAACAACAGATACCATCTTAGTATATATATAGTTAAGTCTCATCGGCCACTTGACCATCTTCTTATTCTGTGTGAATGCACAAGCAGTGCCCGAACTCTTACGGGAATCGGCAACGCGCCGCGAGTAATGAGTATAATGTGCGGGGGCACTACGAATGCAGTGCGGGACAATACGTTGAGAATGTGGGTTTCGGGGGAGGCGTGTCAGAGATAAATCCCTGCAGTCGCGCTATCCTCTGTGTCCTCGGTGGCTCAGATGGATGTCAGAGGGCTAGCTGCCCTCTAACAATGGATCAACAAGGAACTGACATGGGTGTATTCCTACGTCCGCCCCGAGCAGAAACAAGGAACGAAAACGAACAAAATGAGATCAAAACAAAAAAAAAAGATGGATAGAGCGTTTGCCATGCAAGCAGGAGATCCCGGGTTCGAATCCTGGTCGGAGCACACATTTTCATCTGTACCCGTTGACGTATGTCAACACCTGTAAGCAGTTAAGGGTGTTCATTTCATTGTAAAACGATTCCTGTAGTGAAACAGGTCAAACATAAGATGTTCGGCTATGTCATAAGATGATTAAATTTTCTGACTTATATGTAGGTATCTATCCCTAATATTACTTGCGTTGATATATATTTCATGTTGGAACGATACACGGTGTGTAATACAATATATGTGTCACTGTAATTCCCAACTTTTTCTTGAAAAATGGCCATCAAGGTGTAAACTACTCTTGGTGACTCACATTAAACTGCCACTCAAAGACAATTTTTCTCTTCAAAATTATTTTGAAATGTCGTAATTCTCGTGGAAGCATGATTCGGGAGTCAATGGGAGCTCTTCTTATTGATTATCTTGAAAAAGGGTAAGACGATAACATGTATCATATAGACTACCTGCATGATAAGTTACTCTAGGGGAAGCCTGACATTGCACCAACCCTTAAAGGTGCCTTTACTTTGGGGAAACATAGGGGTTTTAAATTTTGGTACACTAACCCTATTCAACAGACTCTTCACTCCCTAAATTTCAGCTATTCCAAAATACAAAGAAACGATGGGATCCATGCAAAACTTTCGCACGTCTATAGTTTTAAATAATGATGGTATTTGGAATAAGTCTCTAACATTCTGCGTGGTGTCTGTTTGTTCTATATCGTGTCTCCCTACCTCTTTCGCGCAACGATGCTCTGAGCGTGTTTTTTAGGGAATTGACTAGTTTGAACCTGGAAACTGTTGCTGGTAAGGAGACGCCAGACCACACGTGACATGTAGAATACAGAAGAATTCAGTGAGACTAGCGATGATATAACCAAATACTTCATGATTTCAGCGTCAACTCCACGGCACTCCCTGTAAAAGAATCTTAATACTAACTAAATTTAGTGGAAGGGGTTCAAGGCTTTCCTATTTTTAGTTAGCTGGTAAAATAACGTCGAAGAAGCAGTTAAGTTTACCATTGCAAATTTTATTCTACCCACAAAACATTGTTTATAAATTGCACTATTGATAAAAGGAAATGTTTTAATACAGGATGGTAAAAACCAACTGTGTTCAACAAAAATGTGAACGAATATTCCCTGAGTTGGTTTCCAAGTTCTACGATGGATCGAAGGATGACCAATGCCATATCACATCTATAATCTAGGTTCAAATTAAGTTTCACAACAGAGAAAACTATCAAAATGGTCTACAGTGACCCTAAATTATGTTTAATTACTTATCTAACTTTTCGTAAATTACAATGGCTGATGTGGATTCTCAATAACTATATAACAGAAAAATCATCGCGTTTCAGATTTTTACTTCAAGTGGCAAATGTGAACACCATGAGCTTTAATTGACGATCGACACTAGTATTACGCAAAAAGGGGGTGTAACAAATGAGACTTCTGCAGTTCTGAGTGATGCTTGATGCTTTGTTATGCAGTATCGCGTGCGTTTATTACCTTGTCGGTGTTCGTCAGGGGGCTGCGGACAGCACAGCTCCGCTCACCTCGCCGTCTCGGAAGTAACTCTCTCCTAACTTCTCCTTACTACAAGTTAGCGAAGTTGGTTTACAAAAAACTATCTGGCTGTGTTTTCATCTGACCAATCAGGGTCTCAATGTTAACCTTAAGCTCCGCCTACAAAAATTCTGTCTATCCAATGAGAAACGTTATACTTTCCGTGGTGGGGCAATGTTTTTAAATTTTGCAATGTAGCAGAGACGCGAAAAAGTCTCACGCTAAAACCTGCAGCTGGTGTGGTCCTTTTAGCGTTATCGTAAGATCTATACCGTTCTTCTGGAGGGCTCAAGCTTTTAACATGGGCTGGAGGGAGAGGGGGGGTGGTCCTTGACGTAACAGAGACCTGAAAAAGTCTCACGCTAAAATTTGCAGCTGGTCTGGTCCTTTTAGCGTTATCGTAACATCTATACTGTTCTTCTGGAGGGCTCTATCTTTTAACATGGACTGGGGGTTGGTCCTAACGTAACAGAGACGCGAAAAAGTCTCACGCTAAAATTTGCGACTGGAGTGCCCCTTTTTGTGTTATCGTAAGATCTATACTGTTTGTCTGGAGGGCTCTAGCTTTTGACATGGCCCAGGGGGGGGGGGGGGGTCCTTGACTTAACAGACACACGAAAAAGTCTCACGCTAAAACTTGCAGCTGGGGTTGTCCTAGTGGTTAGCTGGCGACGTGGGTGTCCAGTCCGTCCCTTATCGTAGGGCCTTCTAGCTTAACATGGTTCTGCTCTTGGCTTCTCGTTTCTCCCCTGGGAACTGCGCCTGTCTCACGGTGGGAAGGTATGACATGCATTTAGGCATTCTTGTGTTAGTCTGTGGTATTCCATTTGCTCACTCGTTACTCGTATTACTTTGGTTAATTTAATGCCACGATTTATTCGGAGCTATGTGACATACTACTGGATTTGCTTATCATGTCAGGGTTTTCATGGAAGGTGTTGGATTTGCCTGACACCTTATAAGTCTTTGGAATAAGGATAATCGTGGAAATGAAGAGAAAATATCTTTAAAAATGATCCAAACAACGAATTTATGATATATCCTTGTATACACATTTCCATGGGTCTGTAAATATGTTTTTAATTTGGAATCCTTGTCCCGGCTTCGTAAATATAGAAATGAAGCTAAGCATCCGTCATCCTCTTTACCCTATGATAGTTAAAAGTATCTTTTATGTAGAATTTTCCGCAGGTAGTACGTTTTAGTGCCAAATCGGTATGCAATGTCAGAATCTGGTTAAAATTTTTCCAGCGATACCTCATTCAGCACTATATGATTAGTATGTGTTGAGAAAAAGAAATGTTGACTAGAGAATTGTAACTGGAAATCGCTTTGAATTCACTGAAAAACTTATGACATCCGTTTGCAGGTAACGTATAGACCTTCCAGAAACATTTTTTATGTATAATCTTTGTAATTTGCATTTGATTGATGTGTTTGTTGCAGCTGCGCTGGTGCATGCAGTTTCTGCCTTAAAGTTACATTCAGCTTGAGACTGCTGGAACTCTTTTTATTTGTGATAAAAATTGCTAAGAGCTCGTGATTTCGTATAACATATACACTCCTGGAAGTGGAAAAAAGAACACATTGACACCGGTGTGTCAGACCCACCATACATGCTCCGGACACTGCGAGAGGGCTGTACAAGCAATGATCACATGCACGGCACAGCGGACACACCAGGAACCGCGGTGTTGGCCGTCGAATGGCGCTAGCTGCGCAGCATTTGTGCACCGCCTCCGCCAGTGTCAGCTGGTTTGCCGTGGCATACGGAGCTCCATGGCAGTCTTTAACACTGGTAGCATGCCGCGACAGCGTGGACGTGAACCGTATGTGCAGTTGACGGACTTTGAGCGAGGGCGTATAGTGGGCATGCGAGAGGCCGGGTGGACGTACCGCCGAATTGCTCAACACGTGGGGCGTGAGGTCTCCACAGTACATCGATGTTGTCGCCAGTGGTCGGCGGAAGGTGCACGTGTCCGTCGACCTGGGACCGGACTGCAGCGACGCACGGATGCACGCCAAGATCGTAGGATCCAACGCAGTGCCGTAGGGGACCGCACCGCCACTTCCCAGCAAATTAGGGACACTGTTGCTCCTGGGGTATCGGCGAGGACCATTCGCAACCGTCTCCATGAAGCTGGGCTACGGTCCCGCACACCGTTAGGCCGTCTTCCGCTCACGCCCCAACATCGTGCAGCCCGCCTCCAGTGGTGTGGCGACAGGCGTGAATGGAGGGACGAATGGAGACGTGTCGTCTTTAGCGATGAGAGTCGCTTCTGCCTTGGTACCAATGATGGTCGTATGCGTGTTTGGCGCCGTGCAGATGAGCGCAACAATCAGCACTGAATACGACCGAGGCACACAGGGCCAACACCCGGCATCATGGTGTGGGGAGCGATCTCCTACACTGGCCGTACACCTCTGGTGATTGTCGAGGGGACACTGAATAGTGCACGGTACATCCAAACCGTCATCGAACCCATTGTTCTACCATTCCTAGACCGGCAAGGGAACTTGCTTTTCCAACAGGACAATGCACGTCCGCATGTATCCCGTGCCACCCAACGTGCTCTAGAAGGTGTAAGTCAACTACCCTGGCCAGCAAGATCTCCGGATCTGTCCCCCATTGAGCATGTTTGGGACTGGATGAAGCGTCGTCTCACGCGGTCTGCACGTCCAGCACGAACGCTGGTCCAACTGAGGCGCCAGGTGGAAATGGCATGGCAAGCCGTTCCACAGGACTACATCCAGCATCTCTACTATCGTCTCCATGGAAGAATAGCAGCCTGCATTGCTGCGAAAGGTGGATATACATTGTACTAGTGCCGACATTGTGCATGCTCTGTTGCCTGTGTCTATGTGCCTGTGGTTCTGTCAGTGTGATCATGTGATGTATCTGACCCCAGGAATGTGTCAATAAAGTTTCCCCTTCCTGGGACAATGAATTCACGGTGTTCTTATTTCAATTTCCAGGAGTGTACTTCCATTGTGAAGGAAACACATTGCAGCGAAGGTTTTTATACGTAATCAGAAATGGAAAGTGTTACACCATGAAGCAGCAATCTGATATTTATCAAATTGTGTGGCGATGTTCATTACACAGCGGTTAATAACTGATTCAACTTCCGCTCCACTCGGAACCGATGCCCATCATCAACTTGAGTTTGATGTATGACCCCCACACACAAGAATGCACTGTGGTATTCGTTGTGATATGGAAGAAAACAGCTTTCGAATGTCTACTTGAGGAATTTCATCCCATGCACGTTACGTTCGGTGTTAGTTCATTACTGGCTGATTAGAGGCCGGTATGAAAATAAACATCTTCCCATTGCATGGCAGAGATTATCTATGGGTGGCAAATTATGGGAATGGAAAGGACATTCAAGGATGCGAATATTCATAAAAGCGATTGCTACAAAAAAACAAGTGTAACAGTAAAAGTCTTTAAAACTTACAAAATGTAATTTGCAGCCTTAAGACAAGTACCTGAGCATGTACAGTACAGCAAAACTCATAACACTTAAGCCATAGTTATGCATACTATTGTGTACTTCATAGGTTACATCGCGACGATTTACTCTGAATGAGATTAGGGTTTCCTAAGAACTAAGATTTTACTCATCTATGAGAATTATGTAGGGTTTTTTTATATTTTAAAACAAAAACTGGACAATCTTTTATCCGTCACTGCTTCTGATTGTATATTGTCTAGTTTTGTTTTTTGTAACGTTTGGAATGTTCTGCTATAGCTCTGTGATGCCAAAACGGTTTCATTGCTAATCAGTACTTGCACATGTTCTGCTTTCTTGTGCTGCATGTGCCGAGGTACTTGTCTTAACGCTGCATATTGCGTTTTGTAGGCTTTAAGGGCTCATATTATTACGCTTCATTTTCTGTAAGGTCAGCTGTGGTATCCTTAATATATGCTAACTGTATACTCGTTTTTAATGTGAAGGAGCCTGAGGATGGCAATACTGAGAAACCGAAAGCGGTTGTCTAAATAAAATAACTTCTCAAAACATACGGCTGTTTGGCAATTTTCCTTGGTAGATGTTTGACAGGTCACTATCCCATTTTCGCATTGAATCAACAGAGTAAATCCGGATGGTCGGATGTGGATTTGAACCTTCGTCCTCCAGATTGCGAATCCAGTGTGCTGAACCATGTGACTCTCCCTCGGTCATACCATGCAGTCACACATGACATCTAGGCGCGCAGTCCGGAACCGTGCGACTGCTACGGTCGCAGGTTCGAATCCTGCCTCGGGCATGGATGTGTGTGATGTCCTTAGGTTAGTTAGGTTTAAGTAGTTCTAAGTTCTAGGGGACTAATGACCACAGCAGTTGAGTCCCATAGTGCTCAGAGCCATTTGAACCATTTGAACCACACATGACAATCAGTATGAGTTACTTAGTTATGACATTATAAGAAAATGTTCGGATGCTTATATTCAGTTCTTGTAAATGGACGACACTTTTTCATCTCATTTATGCATACGCGTAACATTAGTGTGACCTGCTTCTATCCCGGAAACATTAAATATGCAAATTCATGTAGTTCAAATCAATGTTGTTGTCAGTGCTTGTGTATACTCTAAGGTGACGTAAGTCATGGTAACGATACGCCCATATACATATGACGGTAATATCGCGTACTCGAGGTGCTGAAAAGCAATGCGTTGGCGAAGCTGTCATTTGTACTCAGGTGAGTCATGTGGAAAGGTTTCGGAAGTGATTATAGCCTCAAAACTGTAATTAACAGACTTTGGACGCGGAATGGTAGCTGGAGCAAGACGAATGGGACATTCACTTTCGGAAATCGTTAGCGAATTGAATATTCCGAGATATACAGTGTCAAGAGAGTACCGACAATATCATACTTCAGCCATAGTCTCTCACAACAGACAACGCAGTGGTCAATGATCTTCGCTTACCGACCTAGATCATCGGCTGTCAATGTCCACAGACAAGCAACAGTGCGTGAAATAACAGCAGAAACGAATGTGGCTTTAATGGACTATAGCTGCAGACGACCGACGCAAATGCTCTTGCCAACAGATCGACATTGCCCACAGCGCCTCTACTGGGCTTGTGACCGCATCAATTGGACTGTAAAATCGTGGCCTGGTGAGATGAGCCACGATTCCAGTTGGTAAGAGATGATGGTAGAGTTCGAGTCCGGTTCAGACCCTACGAAGCCAAGGACGTAGGTTGTCAACAGGTCGCTGTGCAAGATTGTGGTGCTCCATAAATGTGAGTTATGTTTACAAGGAATGGACTTGGTCCTCTAGTTCAACTGAACCGATCATTGACTGGAAATGGCCATGTTTGGTGACTCGGAGACCGTAAGCAACCATTCATGGGCTTCAAGTTCCCAACCAACGATGGAGTTTTTTGTGGATGGCAATACGCCATATCACTGGGTCACATCTACAGCTACATCTACATCTACGTGATTACTCCGCTATTGATAATAAATTGCCTGGCAGAGGGTTCAGTGAATCACCTTCAAGCTGACTCTCTACTGTTTCTCTCTCGAACGGCGTGCGGTGAAAACGAGCACTTAAAAGTTTCTGTGCGAGCCCTGATTTCTCTTATTTTATGGCGATGATCGCTTCTCTCTATGTAGGTGGGTGCCAACAGAACGTTTTCCCAATCGGAGCAGAAAACTGGTGACTGAAATGTCATGAGAAGATCCCGTTGCAACGAAAAACGCCTTTGTTTTAATGATTACCACTCCAATTGACGGATTATGTCTGTGGCATTATCTCCCGTATTTCGCGATAATACTAAACGAGCTGCCCTCCTTTGAACTTTTTCGATCTCATCCGTCAGTCCCATCTGATGCGGATCCCACACCGCACAGCAATTCTCCAATATAGAGCCGATAATCGAGATGTAAACAGCCTCTTTAGTAGACCTGTTGCTCCTTCTAAGTGTTCTGACAATGAATCGCAGTCTTTGGTCTGCTTTACCCACAACATTATCTATGTGATCGTTCCAGTTATGTTATTTGTAAGTGTAATATCTAAGTATTAAGTTGAATTTAAAGCCTCAGATTTCCGTGACTTATCGTGTAATCGAGGTTTAGCTGATTTCTTTTAGTACTCATGTGATTAAGTTCACACTTTTCCCGCGCGGGGTGGTCGCGCGGTCTCAGGCGTCTTGTCACGGTCCATGTGTCTCCCCCCCGTCGGAGGTTCGAATCCTCCCTCGGGTATGTGTGTGTGTGTGTGTGTGTGTGTGTGTGTGTGTGTGTGTGTGTGTGTGTGTGTGTGTGTGTGTGTTTGTGTGTGTGTGTGGTCTCCTTAGTGTAAATTAGATTAAGTAGTGCGTAGTCTTAGGGACCGATGTCCTCAGCAGTTTGGTCCCATAAGACCTTACCACAAATTTCCAAATTTTTTACACTTTTTTATGATCAAGGTCACTTGTCACTTTTCACGTCATGCAGATATCTTATCTAAATCATTTTTCAATTCGTTTGGATCATATGATGACTTTGCAAGACAGTAAATGACAGTATCATCTGCAAGCACTCTAAGAGGTCTACTCAGATTGCCTCCTATGTCGTTAATATAGATCAAGAACAATAGAGGCACTATAACACCTCCATGAGGAACGCCGGATATTGCTTCTATTTTACTCGATGTCTTTGCGTCTATTAATACGAATTGTGACCTTTTTTTTTTTGAGAGGAAATTACGAATCCAGTCGGGCAACTGAGGCAGTATTCCACAGGCACGTAGTTTGGTTAGAAGACGCTTGTGAGGAACGGTGTCAAAAGCCTTCTGGAAATCTAAAAATATGGAAACAAGTTGCTATCCCCTATCGATAGCACTCATTACTTCATAAGTATAAAGAGCTAGTTGCATGTCACAAGAACGATATTTTCTGAATCCGTGCTGACTGTGTGTCAATAAATAGTTTTCTTCGAGGTAATTAATAATGTTCGAACACAATATATGTTACGAAACCCTACTGCAAATCGAAGTTAGTGATATGGGCCTGCTATTCAGTGGGTTACTCCAATATCCCTTTTTGGGTATTGGTGTAACTCGAGCCACAACTGTTCACGGTTGGTTTTAAAAACATTCTGAACAATTCGAGCGAATGATTTGGTCACGCAGATCGTCCGACATATACCCCACCGCAGAATTAAGGGACATAATCGAGAGGTCAGTTCATCCACAAGATCCTGTAACGCCAACATTTTCGCTGTTATGGACGCCACAACGGCAGCATGGCTCAGTATTTCTGCAGGGGGTTTCGAACGAGTTTTTGAGTATATGCCATGTCCAGTTGCTGCGCTACGTCGGGCAGAAGGAGGCCCAACAAGATATTAGGACGTACCCCATCTCTTGTCATCTCACTGTATAGAGCTACGAAATGAATTGTCGTGCTATGTATTTCTTGCTAATTAGCGAAGTTAATGTGGGGCTGTTGTACAGAGATGGTGCATTCCGTGCACTAATTTTGGCTGATGACTGCCGTGAACAAATAATAACCGACTGCTAGCTGCTACTTCATTTTATTCTTGATTTTACGTCATTTCAGTATGGAGTTAGAGCAGCTTCTGATCACCACGGTCGATCATCGTTGTTTCTTTACTAAACTCGACCAAAGGCTGCTGAAATACAACTACCTCTTTCGCTTTGTCGTGTTTTATTTGATCGCTTGGCCAACTTTATTATGCATTTGTGAACCTTAAGTGACATACGAGGCGGAGCTGAAAATTATACATCTGAATTTTTTATACCATAACTCCTAATTCTTTTTACATAAAACGAACGTCATTGACATTCTATATCTTCATTCTTCACTTCTACATACGGGCAGCCCTCTTTCAGTAGAGGACATAAAATTGCATGGTGTAAAATGGGGGTGTGTAACGTAACGGTGTCGGTGTGTGAGAAAAGGCGTACTGTAATCAAGTTTCGAAATCGCTCTAATCAAGTTTCGAATTTGCTTTAATCAAGTTTCGAATTCAAGTAGGTGGTCCACGCATGAAGCATCCTCTCCTTCAGTACGATAATGTCAGACCACACACGAGCACTGTGACAACTGCAACAATCCGATGTCCTGGGTTCGATGTCATCGGTCATCCTCCGTTTCGACTTGTCCCATTCCTTCACTTCTTTCCACAATTTAGATAATATCTTAGAGGACTTCATTTTGATAGTGATTAAGTGTCGTAAGTAGAGGTGAGGTTATTTCTCCGCTAACTAATTCACACATTCTACAGTGACGGTATCAAAAATACTGTTTCAACGTTGGGAGAAACGCGTTCGCCGTCAGGGTGACTATGTTCGAAATAAACATGTATACATGAAGCGTGACGATGTAGAATTTTAATAACGCTCGTTCTATTTAAAAAGCTTTAAGAGTTTTATCATCAGAAGTTAGGTGGAATTCCTTTTTATCAGAACGCCCTTGTGTATATTTAAAGTATTCTGTTAGCGTACTGTATTTGAGACACAGAAAGTAATATTTTAAGAAGAAACTGAGCCTCGTGGGAAAATGTTATCAGCAGTTACGCTGTCCCTGTCTTCATAGTTGTAATTTAGAGTATTTTTCATCACTTTTGTTTTTTAGTGGTTATTTCTACAGATGGGTCGTATAGCTGAGTTTAACAGATATCAGCCATTTGGCATGAAAACCGTGCTTCTGTTCTGGTCTTCATTCCCAAGATTGATGAGACGCACCTTTCCACGTAGGGGTATCCTATACAGGCATCGTCATTTCCGTGTTTAACTACTGCAACACACCTGCTTTGTATAGGGGATCCTTAGACTTCCTCTACCTGTGTGTTCTCACACGTCCCTGCATTACCAAACGAACTGCCCTTCCACGGCTCAGGATGTGTTCTGTCGAAGTATCTTGTCTTTTAGTGCTGTCATGTTCTTTTCTCCTCAGCTCGATTCAGTACGTCTTCTTTAGTTATCCGATCCACCTGCCTAATCTTGTGCACTCTTCTGTAGCACCTCCTTTCAGAAGACATTATTTTCTTCTCCTCTGCACTGTATGTCCTACGTCTTTACAAAGCTGTCCAGGCAAATACTTTGCTACCGTTTTATTGTATATTATATACTAAAATATTTCTAATTTCATAGAAACACTTGTCTTTGTGTCGCCAATCTGTATTTTATGTCAGTTTTAATTCAGCCATCATTAATTACTTTGCTCATCAAAATAGAAAAACTCAGCTATTACCTTCAGTGACTCATATCGTATTATTCTAATTCTCTTAACATAACCTGATTTAATTAGACTTCACTTCGTTACCAGAATTTTATTTTTATTGGCATTCATCTTATAAACTCTTCTCATGACGCTATCCATTCTTTTCAAATTATCTAAGTACATTTATGGTAACAAAATTATAACGATATCTATCATTCACCATCAGTGAAAAGGCGCCCTACACTTGTAAGGGTTTCTGTTTCCTAAAAGAAAATTTCCTTTTTATTTAGTGAATAGTAAATTTTACGACTATAGCGACTCTTACCACTGACGATGGAAATCAACAGTTACGTACGTCCCGTGAAGAAAAAATTATGTTATAATGACATCAGCAAGCTTTAAAATTTTTATTCCTTCTTCCTGAACTATAATTCCACTCTAAAATGTTTCTTTACTTTCACTTACTAGTTACTCAATGCTCAGAACGAATAACGTTGGGGATAAGTTACACTCCTGTCTTACTCCCGTGTCAATTGATGTTTCCCTCCCATGTCTTTAGACTCTTATAACTGTTGTCTGGCTTGTGTACAATTTGTACGGAACTTTCCCCTCGTTATTTTTTCACCTGATGCCACCAAAATTTCAAAAGTGTGTATTCGATGCAACATTATCTACAGAATATTGAGTTTCATGTAACGACGCTCTCGCAGCATATACAGGGTGTTTCAAAAATGACCGGTATATTTGAAATGACAATACAAACTAAACGAGCAGCGATAGAAATAGACCGTTTGTTGCAATATGCTTGGGACAACAGTACATTTTCAGGCAGACAAACTTTCGAAATTACAGTAGTTACAATTGACAACAACTGATGGCGCTGCGATCTGGGAAACTCTATAGTACGATATTTTCCACATATCCACCATGCGTAGCAATAATATGGCGTAGTCTCTGAATGAAATTACCCGAAACCTTTGACAACGTGTCTGGCGGAATGGCTTCACATGCAGATGAGATGTACTGCTTCAGCTGTTCAATTGTTTCTGGATTCTGGCGGTACACCTGATCTTTCAGAGACTTAACTGTTGTCTGGCTTGTGTGCAATTTGTACGGAACTTTCCCCTCGTTATTTTTTCACCTGATGCCACCAAAATTTCAAAAGTGTGTATTCGATGCAACATTATCAACAGAATATTGAGTTTCATGAAACATGTATGGACACGACGCTCTCGCAGCATATACAGGGTGTTTCAAAAATGACCGGTATATTTGAAACGGCAATACAAACTAAACGAGCAGCGATAGAAATAGACCGTTTGTTGCAATATGCTTGGGACAACAGTACATTTTCAGGCAGACAAACTTTCGAAATTACAGTAGTTACAATTGACAACAACTGATGGCGCTGCGATCTGGGAAACTCTATAGTACGATATTTTCCACATATCCACCATGCGTAGCAATAATATGGCGTAGTGTCTGAATGAAATTACCCGAAACCTTTGACAACGTGTCTGGCGGAATGGCTTCACATGCAGATGAGATGTACTGCTTCAGCTGTTCAATTGTTTCTGGATTCTGGCGGTACACCTGGTCTTTCAGGTGTCCCCACAGAAAGAAGTCACAGGGGTTCATGTCTGGCGAATAGGGAGGCCAATCCACGCTGCCTCCTGTATGTTTCGGATAGCCCAAAGCAATCACACGATCATCGAAATATTCATTCAGGGAATTAAAGACGTCGGCCGTGCGATGTGGCCGGGCACCATCTTGCATAAACCACGAGGTGTTCGCAGTGTCGTCTAAGGCAGCTTTTACCGCCACAAATTCACGAAGAATGTCCAGATAGCGTGATGCAGTAATCGTTTCGGATCTGAAAAATGGGCCAATGATTCCTTTGGAAGAAATGGCGGTCCAGACCAGTACTTTTTGAGGATGCAGGGACAATGGGACTGCAACATGGGGCTTTTCGGTTCCCAATATGCGCCAGTTCTGTTTATTGACGAAGCTGTCCAGGTAAAACTAAGCTTCGTCAGTAAACCAAATGCTGCCCACATACAAATCGCCGTCATCAATCCTGTGCACTATATCGTTAGCGAATGTCTCTCGTGCAGCAATGGTAGCGGCGCTGAGGGGTTGCTGCGTTTGAATTTTGTATGGATAGAGGTGTAAACTCTGGCGCATGAGACTGTACGTGGACGTTGGCGTCATTTGGACCGCAGCTGCAACACGGCGAACGGAAACCCGAGGCCGCTGTTGGATCACCTGCTGCACTAGCTTCGCGTTGCCCTCTGTGGTTGCCGTACGCGGTCGCCCTACCTTTCCAGCACGTTCATCCGTCACGTTCCCAGTCCGTTGAAATTTTTCAAGCAGATCCTTTATTGTATCGCTTTTCGGTCCTTTGGTTACATTAAACCTCCGCTGAAAACTTCATCTTGTTGCAACAACACTGCGTCCTAGGCAGTGGAATTCCAACACCAGAAAAACCCTCTGTTCTAAGGAATAAACCATGTTGTCCACAGCACACTTGCACGTTGTGAACAGCACACGCTTACAGCAGAAAGACGACGTACAGAATGGCGCACCCACAGACTGCGTTGTCTTCTATATCTTTCACATCACTTGCAGCGCCATCTGTTGTTGAAAATTGTAACTACTGTAATTTCGAAAGTTTGTCCGCCTGAAAATGTACTGTTGTCCCAAGCATATTGCAACAAACGGTGTGTTTCTATCGCTGCTCGTTTAGTTTTTATTGCCGTTTCAAATATAGCGTATATTTTTGAAACACCCTGTATTAACTTTATGTTACTTGTTTGTTTCGACGGATACGTAGGTCAGATGTCTACTGGATTCATTTTTCTAAGAATAATATTGTTATTTTTTTACGTATAAGGTCTATTTTGTAACTGATACTGGTTGCATTACTGAAGAATTTTGACATGCAGTGTGAGGAATGTGACACCATAAATTTTTATAAGTATATCGGAGGTTTAGGACACCGTCTCTTAAACATAATTCACGGACCGAATAACTTCAATGGAAAAATACTGAACAAAGAACGTTAGCCGGAAAAGAGGCTCTGTCAAATAGTCCATAAATTTTCTATTTACCCTTTTGAAACATGGAAAGTTTCTGACGTCAAACTCAAGCGGGAAACCACCACTCGTGACCTGTATCACAGTCAGTACAGATAACATGAAGGAGTACAGTGCTCGGTGATCATTCTGTGAACAGCGCAACACGACGCTGGAATTCGCAGAAATGAAACCCTGCTGGCTCGCGAAAAATAAACGTAGGGGTTCGGTGGTGGGGACCAGGGAGTGGACTGGAGTGGTATATAAACACGCGTGGGGCGCCCGGTCGGCAGTCGTATTCGCACAGCATTAGCGGCAGCAGGCAGAAGCAGCAGACATGAAGGTCACACTAGCGATAGCAGCGGCGGTCTTGTTCGTCGCCATGGCAACCCCAGTGGACGCCGCATCGGGTGAGTCTCACTGCGATTGCTGAGTTTCAGAGGTGCCATTCTGGTGCATGTTAAGCAGTGCTGCTCCTGTTGTTTCCACAGAGGAACAGATGCGAAAACGTCCCCCCCCCCCCCCCTCCCCCAGTATAGTTTATCTCACCAAGTGAGGTGGGCAATGACTGAAGCAGTAGAGCTTGTGCGTAACCTGGTTAAAATCACGCTTCTCTTCTGCATAAATCATTTTATGAGGGCCAGGAATGGGTCCGAAAATAACACCTCAACATCTTCACACTATAGATACGCCTTCGTAATGTAGCATTCCACCTCTCACTCGCAAACTTTAATATTTGGTTGCAGTTGTTGCAGTTCATTCCACTCATCAGACATTACAGTATCGATATTTTGGGGCTGACTCCTCATACTCTTTGCCAGATTTTTCTTCTTCTTCAACTATTTTTATGAATCTGTTATGACGGAAATAATATTTATAATTCGAACATCAACCAGCCTCAAATATGGTTTTAAAAAGTTAATTTAAATCAGACGATTACAGGTATCGCATTTATTGCAAATCACCGTTCACATGTTTCTTCTAGATATCTTTCTTTCTTGCTGCGTCCTCGTTTCTAGTCCGAATACTATAGCAAAAAAAAGGTCGTTCATGAGTAGGTGACTTAAGAGAGATTTTTTTCTTTTTAAGCTCCACAGAAACACTCATGTAGAGATTTTAAAAGTTGTAAAATAGGAAATGTGTCGCTAACGTATGTGCT
The DNA here is from genome assembly GCF_023897955.1 of Schistocerca gregaria. Taxonomy (NCBI): domain Eukaryota; kingdom Metazoa; phylum Arthropoda; class Insecta; order Orthoptera; family Acrididae; genus Schistocerca; species Schistocerca gregaria. The sequence goes on from NC_064927.1 coordinate 439,174,754, forward strand.
GCATATTTCTGTGCAACGAATTCGTTTTGTATTTGAGTTATGCATTTTAAAGCTAAGCTTGCCAGTGCTTTCACAGCTTCATTGACGTTCATCGTTATTATTTACTCTTTTTTTTAGCTTTACGCCATATAAGGTTTTCATTTTTGTTATATCCGTGTACAGTTACGTTTGAATTTTCCTCGTAATTCTATATGTTGATTCAAAATTCAAGTCCCATGGGACAAATAGGGATAACCAGAATTGCACCCATAAACTTTCAGAGTTAATAATGAGGACAAAAACAAGCAAAAAGGCTAATAAACTTAGACTGTTGAGTGCACACCTTAAGAGCTATGAGCACTTATTCACCCTCGCTACTGCGAAACCGCTTCTACCGCCGGCTCTCTGCTTTCCATATTTTGAGAGAGGCGGTGGTAGGAAACAAAACGAGAAAAAACATGTCCAGTAAACAGGGGCTCTAAAAGGCACACCTTACGAACTGTGAGCGCTTGTTCAGTAGCTAAGTCGTGTTTCACACAAATGAAGATGAAAAAATAGATAGAGAGCACTGGGTGCATCCGACTGCAAATTGTTGCTCATGTCGGCACCAATGACTCTTGCCGTCTGGGTTCAGAGGTCATCCTCAGTTCGTACAGGCGGTTGGCGGAGTTGGTGAAGGCGGAAAGCCTCGCTCGCGGGGTGGAATCAGAGCTAACTATTTGTAGTATCGTTCCGAGAACCGATCGCGGTCCTCTGGTTAGGAGCCGAGTGGAAGGCTTAAACCAGAGGCTCAGACGATTCTGCGGAGAGCTGGGGTGCAAATTTCTCGACCTCCGCTATCGGGTGGAGAAATGTAGGGTCCCCCTGAATAAGTCAGGCGTGCACTACAAGCCGGAAGCGGCTACGAGGGTAGCGGAGTACGTGTGGAGTGCACATGGGGTTTTTTTAGGTTAGAGAATTCCCTCCCTAGGCCCGACAAGACGCCTCCTGAGACGCGGCAAGGCAGGAGTAGGCAAAATGCAACAAGGAATAACAATATTAATGTGCTAATAGTAAACTGCAGGAGCGTCTATAGAAAGGTCCCAGAACTGCTCTCATTAATAAACGGTCACAACGCCCATATAGTACTAGGAACAGAAAGTTGGCTGAAACCAGAAGTAAACAGTAATGAAATCCTAAACTCTGATTGGAATGTATACCGCAGAGATAGGCTGGACAGTGGAGGGGGAGGCGTGTTTATAGCGATAAGAAGTGCAATAGTATCGAAGGAAATTGACGGAGATTCGAATTGTGAAATGATTTGGGTGAAGGTCACGGTTAAAGCAGGCTCAGACATGGTAATTGGATGTCTCTATAGGCCCCCGGGCTCAGCAGCTGTTGTGGCTCAGCACCTGAAGAATAATTTGGAAAATATGTCGAGTAGATTTCCCCACCATGTTATAGTTCTGGGTGGAGATTTTAATTTGCCGGATATAGACTGGGAGACTCAAACGTTCATAACGGGTGGCAGGGACAAAGAATCCAGTGAAATATTTTTAAGTGCTTTATCTGAAAACTACCTTGAGCAGTTAAACAGAAAACCGACTCGTGGCGATAATATATTAGATCTTCTGGTGACAAACAGACCCGAACTAGTTGAATCAGTTAATGCAGAACAGGGAATCAGCGATCATAAAGCGGTTACTGCATCGATGATTTCAGCCGTAAATAGAAATATTAAAAAAGGTAGGAAGATTTTTCTGTTTAGCAAAAGTGACAAAAAGCAGATTACAGAGTACCTGACGGCTCAACACAAAAGTTTTGTCTCAAGTGCAGATAGTGTTGAGGATCAGTGGACAAAGTTCAAAACCATGGTACAATATGCGTTAGATGAGTATGTGCCAAGCAAGATCGTAAGAGATGGGAAAGAGCCACCGTGGTACAACAACCGAGTTAGAAAACTGCTGCGGAAGCAAAGGGAACTTCACAGCAAACATAAACATAGCCAAAGCCTTGCAGACAAACAAAAATTACGCGAAGCGAAATATAGTGTGAGGAGGGCTATGCGAGAGGCTTTCAATGAATTCGAAAGTAAAGTTCTATGTACTGACTTGGCAGAAAATCCTAAGAAATTTTGGTCCTATGTCAAAGCGGTAGGTGGATCAAAACAAAATGTCCAGACACTCTGTGACCAAAATGGTACTGAAACAGAGGATGACAGACTAAAGGCCGAAATACTAAATGTCTTCTTCCAAAGCTGTTTCACAGAGGAAGACTGCACTGTGCTTCCTTCTCTAGATTGTCGCACAGTTGACAAAATGGTAGATATCGAAGTAGACGACAGAGGGATAGAGAAACAATTAAAATCGCTCAAAAGAGGAAAGGCCGCTGGTCCTGATGGGATACCAGTTCGATTTTACACAGAGTACGCGACGGAACTTGCCCCCCTTCTTGCAGCGGTGTACCGTAGGTCTCTAGAAGAGCGAAGCGTTCCAAAGGATTGGAAAAGGGCACAGGTCATCCCCGTTCTCAAGAAGGGACGTCGAACAGATGTGCAGAACTGTTGTTGTTGTTGTTGTGGTCTTCAGTCCTGAGACTGGTTTGATGCAGCTCTCCATGCTACTCTATCCTGTGCAAGCTTCTTCATCTCCCAGTACCTACTGCAACCTACATCCTTCTGAATCTGCTTAGTGTACTCATCTCTCGGTCTCCCTCTACGATTTTTACCCTCCACACTGCCCTCCAATGCTAAATTTGTGATCCCTTGATGCCTCAAAACATGTCCTACCAACCGATCCCTTCTTCTAGTCAAGTTGTGCCACAAACTTCTCTTCTCCCCAATCCTATTCAATACCTCCTCATTAGTTACGTGATCTATCCACCTTATCTTCAGTATTCTTCTGTAGCACCACATTTCGAAAGCTTCTATTCTCCTCTTGTCCAAACTAGTTATCGTCCATGTTTCACTTCCATACATGGCTACACTCCAAACAAATATTTTCAGAAATGACTTCCTGACACTTAAATCTCTATTCGATGTTAACAAATTTCTCTTCTTCAGAAACGCTTTCCTTGCCATTGCCAGTCTACATTTTATATCCTCTCTACTTCGACCAACATCAGTTATTTTACTTCCTAAATAGCAAAACTCCTTTACTACTTTAAGTGTCTCATTTCCTAATCTAATTCCCTCAGCATCACCCGATTTAATTGGACTACATTCCATTATCCTCGTTTTGCTTTTGTTGATGTTCATCTTATATCCTCCTTTCAAGACACTGTCCATTCCGTTCAACTGCTCTTCCAAGTCCTTTGCCGTCTCTGACAGAATTACGATGTCATCGGCGAAACTCAAAGTTTTTACTTCGTCTCCATGAATTTTAATACCTACTGCAAATTTTTCTTTTGTTTCCTTTACTGCTTGCTCAATATACAGATTGAATAACATCGGGGAGAGGCTACAACCCTGTCTCACTCCTTTCCCAACCACTGCTTCCCTTTCATGCCCCTCGACTCTTATGACTGCCATATGGTTTCTGTACAAATTGTAAATAGCCTTTCGCTCCCTGTATTTTACCCCCGCCACCTTTAGAATTTGAAAAAGAGTATTCCAGTCAACATTGTCAAAAGCTTTCTCTAAGTCTACAAATGCTAGAAACGTAGGTTTGCCTTTTCTTAATCTTTCTTCTAAGATAAGTCGTAAGGTCAGTATTGCCTCACGTGTTCCAACATTTCGACGGAATCCAAACTGATCCTCCCCGAGGTCCGCATCTACCAGTTTTTCCATTCGTCTGTAAAGAATTCGCATTAGTATTTTGCAGCTGTGACTTATTAAACTGATAGTTCGGTAATTTTCACATCTGTCAGCACCTGCTTTCTTTGGGATTGGAATTATTATATTCTTCTTGAAGTCTGAGGGTATTTCGCCTGTCTCATACATCTTGCTCACCAGCTGGTAGAGTTTTGTCATGACTGGCTCTCCCAAGGCCGTCAGTAGTTCTAATGGAATGTTGTCTACTCCGGGGGCCTTGTTTCGACTCAGGTCTTTCAGTGCTCTGTCAAACTCTTCACGCAGTATCGTATCACCCATTTCGTCTTCATCTACATCCTCTTCCATTTCCATAATATTGTCCTCAAGTACATCACCCTTGTATAAACCTTCTATATACTCCTTCCACCTTTCTGCCTTCCCTTCTTTGCTTAGAACTGGGTTGCCATCTGAGCTCTTGATATTCATACACGTGGTTCTCTTCTCTCCAAAGGTCTCTTTAATTTTCCTGTAGGCAGTATCTATCTTACCCCTAGTGAGATAAGCTTCTACATCCTTACATTTGTCCCCTAGCCATCCCTGTTTAGCCATTTTGCACTTCCTGTAGATCTCATTTTTGAGACGTTTGTATTCCTTTTTGCCTGCTTCATTTACTGCATTTTTATATTTTCTCCTTTCATCAATTAAATTCAATATTTCTTCTGTTACCCAAGGATTTCTAGCAGCCCTCGTCTTTTTACCTACTTTATCCTCTGCTGCCTTCACTACTTCATCCCTCAAAGCTACCCATTCTTCTTCTACTGTATTTCTTTCCCCAATTCCTGTCAATTGCTCCCTGATGCTCTCCCTGAAACTCTGTACAACCTCTGGTTCTTTCAGTTTATCCAGGTCCCATCTCCTTAATTTCCCACATTTTTGCAGTTTCTTCAGTTTTAATCTACAGGTCATAACCAATAGATTGTGGTCAGAGTCCACATCTGCCCCTGGAAATGTCTTACAACTTAAAACCTGGTTCCTAAATCTCTGTCTTACCATTATATAATCTATCTGATACCTTTTAGTATCTCCAGGGTTCTTCCACGTATACCACCTTCTTTCATGATTCTTAAACCAAGTGTTACCTATGACTAAGTTGTGCTCTGTACAAAATTCTACTAGGCGGCTTCCTCTTTCATTTCTTAGCCCCAATCCATATTCACCTACTATGTTTCCTTCTCTCCCTTTCCCTACACTCGAATTCCAGTCACCCATTACTATTAAATTTTCGTCTCCCTTCACTATCTGAATAATTTCTTTTATTTCATCGTACATTTCTTCAATTTCTTCGTCATCTGCAGAGCTAGTTGGCATATAAACTTGTACTACTGTAGTAGGTGTGGGCGTCGTATCTATCTTGGCCACAATAATCCGTTCACTATGCTGTTTGTAGTAGCTTACCCGCATTCCTATTTTCCTATTCATTATTAAACCTACTCCTGCATTACCCCTATTTGATTTTGTGTTTATAACCCTGTAATCACCTGACCAGAAGTCTTGTTCCTCCTGCCACCGAACTTCACTAATTCCCACTATATCTAACTTTAACCTGAGACCTATATCTCTAACGTCGATCAGTTGTAGAATTTTGGAACACGTATTATGTTCGAGTATAATGTCTTTTCTGGAGACTAGAAATCTACTCTGTAGGAATCAGCATGGGTTTCGAAAAAGACGATCGTGTGAAACCCAGCTCGCGCTATTCGTCCACGAGACTCAGAGGACCTTAGACACGGGTTCACAGGTAGATGCCGTGTTTCTTGATTTCCGCAAGGCGTTTGACACAGTTCCCCACAGTCGTTTAATGAACAAAGTAAGAGCATACGGACTATCAGATCAATTGTGTGATTGGATTGAGGAGTTCGTAGATAACAGAACGCAGCACGCCATTCTCAATGGAGAGAAGTCTTCCGAAGTAAGAGTGATTTCAGGTGTGCCGCAGGGGAGTGTCATAGGACCGTTGCTATTCACAATATACATAAATGACCTGGTGGATGACATCGGAAGTTCACTGAGGCTTTTTGCAGATGATGCTGTGGTGTATCGAGAGGTTGCAACAATGGAAAATTGTACTGAAATGCAGGAGGATCTGCAGCGAATTGACGCATGGTGCACGGAATGGCAATTGAATCTCAATGTAGCGAAGTGTAATGTGATGCGAATACATAGAAAGATAGGTGCCTTATCATTTAGCTACAAAATAGCAGGTCAGCAACTGGAAGCAGTTAATTCCATAAATTATCTGGGAGTACGCATTAGGAGTGATTTAAAATGGAATGATCATATAAAGTTGATCGTCGGTAAAGCAGATGCCAGACTGAGATTCATTGGAAGAATCCTAAGGAAATGCAATCCGACAACAAAGGAAGTAGGTTACAGTACGCTTGTTCGCCCAATGCTTGAATACTGCTCAGCAGTGTGGGATCCGCACCAGGTAGGGTTGATAGAAGAGATAGAGAAGATCCAACGGAGAGCAGCGCGCTTCGTTACAGGATCATTTAGTAATTGCGAAAGCGTTACGGAGGTGATAGATAAACTCCAGTGGAAGACTCTGCAGGAGAGACGCTCAGTAGCTCGGTACGGGCTTTTGTTAAAGTTTCGAGAACATACCTTCACCGAATAGTCAAGCAGTATATTGCTCCCTCCTACGTATATCTCGCGAAGAGACCATGAGGATAAAATCAGAGAGATTAGAGCCCACACAGAAGCATACCGACAATCCTTCTTTCCACGTACAATACGAGACTGGAATAGAAGGGAGAACCGATAGAGGTACTCAGGGTACCCTCCGCCACACACCGTCAGGTGGCTTGCGGAGTACGGATGTAGATGTAGATGTAGATAGATGTAGAATGTTCATACCTCCAAACAGAAGCGGAATATGCGTACATGCTTCTACTTTTTATAGTATCATCCAGGGTCTAAGATTATGAACGAAACGCAAATAAGCTGTCTTTAAGCGAAATTGCTAATTCGAAAGTACATCACAACGTCTCACTTAAAGTTCATGGTGACGCATTGTTTAGGATACATTCTTAAAATCACCGCTCGAGTGTATAGCTCACACTGCAGTGCTATCACACCCCATAGGGCCGTTTCCGATAGGATGCATTGCCTCAGTGTGATTTAAATGTCATCTGTTTAGAATGCCACGAAATTTTTATTCTTATAGGAAATATTTTGCTTTTATTCAATCTTCTTGGTATGAAATAATCAGACAAGCAATCGGCGACGTAAAGCAAATTCCCCCATCTCTCGTCGCGGTAATATTTTACCCAACATATGAATGAGTCAGAATAATTGCGAATGGTCTTTTACGTAGACGCTCTTGCAATATTCCTACTTACGCGATTGGTCTGCATGTTCTAAATCTTGTTCGTAAATGTTTTGTAGAAAAAATTTGAAACCACAGTGATACAATGCGGAATTAATCTGAAATTTAATGAATTTTTAATTTTTTAACTTTTATTTTTATATTTTTATTATATCTCAGAGTTCATAACACATAGCTTCGTACTTTCACGTTGTGTACGAGTTACATTCTAATAGATATAATAGCATGGATCGTCATTAAAACAAGCAAATGAACGAGATATACTTAAAGGAAAGTTAACTACGGTAACCTCTGCACCAGTTCGTTCGGAAAAACCACCACCAAATGAACCGTGTGTTCGCTACAGATGATAGTCATTCAAGTCATTCCGAATTATATACGTCTACGATATCTTCAAAAAGTGTTCACGATAAAAGGAAGTTAAAAAGATACCTACGTGCCTTCACTGTATAAAGAGAGGAGTCATTTGTAACATCAGTATAAATATCACCAGTTGACTTATGACGCGTAGTCCAAGAAACGTCAAGTAAGGGAATACGGAAAATCCACTTAAATCTCCTGCGCCTAGTTTATTTGTATATTGTATTTTATAACTATTTTATAACCAGTGTACACAAACAATTTGTTCTTCTCCGTATCATTTATGGAGACAGGTCTGTGAATGAAAATCCAATTACGATATACGTTATTGTTTCGAAATTTATGTTCCTCATGTTTACATCCTGTTTTGATATTGAAATAAAAAGTTCTCTGAACATCTGTGCATGTTTAAAACCTAAGCTAAATGAAGAATCATTTTCTGGTGATTCTTGCAGATGCAGTACCTGCTAACAAAATTAATAAATATCAGGTCCGCCTGTTGTTCAGACAAATGTTTTTTATATAAACCCAAAGATGTTTCACTACCTTTGTGCCATCGTTGAAGGGTGTTCTTTATTCTGTTATGTAAAATGTGAATACATTTTAGCTTATAACTGTTCTAACGAAATCATGCCTAAACAAGGTCTGTCACCGCCATTACACTAATTTTTGTACGTCACTGGGTTATGTAGGATCCTTTGTAGATTGATTTGTTAAATCGTAACCCAAACACACGGGACCACCGTTTACTGCAGATGACGAACTACCAATATCTGGTACTGTACAGTGCGTCCTACATGACACAGTAATGTAGAAAAATTAAGGTAACGTAATGAAAACATGATTATATCTAATTTAGTGGGAATAATTATCACTTAATTCGTGTTAACATGTAACAGAACTGAAAATAAAACACCGACTGACGAAAAAAATATTTGTTTTTATATAAAAACCATTTGTTTGCATAACAGGCAGACCTGATATTCAGTAAAAAATGAGGCATATTCATTAGTACAGAATTATGTGCATATTGGTTGCCTGAATAGTTCCTTACTGAATGAATGTGCATGAGCGAGTGTCATATGGCTACATAAAAAGTTAGTAAGGAAACATAATGTAATGATGTTCAATGGGAAACCGCGGAACCCTTAGTGACAATAAAAAAATGAGAATTAAACCCTGACTAAGACAGTAAACACATTATCATTTGCTGGTTGTTTTTTGTTCTAGAGTGTACTCCAGGTGACACGAAGAAGGAAGACTGCAACACTTGTAGGTGCACTCCAACAGGCGTCTGGGTCTGCACGCGCAAAGGATGTGTTACGAAGAGAGGTAAGCGGCTGTGTGCTTCGTTTGAGAGTTTCCTTTCTACTTTCACGAAATACTGGTGTCGATCAAAGAATGTGTTGACGTTGTTCAATAATTTTTCGTGCATTATAGTGTAGAATGCAAGATGTAATAAAACATACAGTGTAGCATGCAACGTTTAGTGAAACGATACGGATAAATGACAAAGAGTTGTAGAGGGTCTCGTGAGTAACAAACTCAGTACAGGAGCCCCAACGTCTATACTGGGAGTTGAACGCACCGGGGCTGATACGAGCCGTTAGGGTAGCTAGTGGGTCCGTAATCGGGACTTCGTACAGTAGAACTGTTGTTTGTTATTCATTGTTTACGAATGACTGCCTCAAAGTTCAATGGATAAAATAGAGGTGACTGCCGCATACATAACCATTGGCCCCTACATTTTCAACGGTCTTTAGCATCACTGGATGACAATTCCACACATGGGATTTTATTCTTAATTTATTTCTAATATTTCTAAGACTAACGCGCAAGTGACCCTTGTTAATGATGGGAGAAGTGCCCACCACAGAAAACTCTGGAAACGCTGTCACATGTCTGCGAATGCGCGTCTCCCACATGCTCTGTCGCGAGTATTTAACAGCTTCGTTAAGTTTGATTTGTATTTTGCCTGCTTCATCGACCTGCTTTACATAAGAGCTTCCTCGTCGACAAATAAATGATTTTCAAGCCCTTGGGGTCAGCCTTTCCTACATGCCAGTTATGTTGTGTGAGTAGTATTGACCTGCTTTATTGAACTGTACTGCAGATGGTTTACATGCCGATGAACATTGTTGGGGTCAGAGTTATGGAGAGACGGAAATAGACAGAGAGAAGAAGGGGAAGATGCATGAGGAAGATGGAAAGCGTAGAGGGGTAATTGGCAGTTGGAAAAGGAAGAGGGGGAGGTGGAGATGGTAAGGGAAATTGGGAGGAAGATCTAGTCAGAGGAAGGATGATACGGTCAGAGGGAGGAGGAGCAAATTATGGTTTGGGGAAAGGGAAAGGGATTGAGGAAATGAAGAAAGACAGGAGTGGAGAAAATGAGTCAGAGAGAGTTTGGAGGAGGAGTTAGACATATAGAGGTGACAGAATGAGATGGACAGAGGCAGAAAGAAGTGGACAAAGAGAGAGGGAGGAAGAAGTGTCTTAAATATGTATGTCAAAAAATATGCGAGTGAAGCCATCGGGAAAAATGGGTGGTTCTATCAAAAGCAAGTTATTTAGAATCTGCTTTTTGCAGTTGCTTGGGTGACAAAAACAGACTGCAGTGTGTATTTCACTGGGTGTAAGGATGAACCCAGAATTTTCTTCGTTTTCTCATAATAGAGTACCACATCTCTGTACTCTATATGCCGAATGTTACAAACAGCAGCTCAGGTGTAGCGAACAGTACTCCCTCTCCTCCACGCTCGCACCCGGCAGCTGCAGTTTGTCACTCCAGAGAAGCGCTGAAAGTGTAGCTGCGTTGCCAGCAACTCAGCAGCCAGTCACCAATTTAGATGGCCTGCCGGTTCCGTTCCTTTCGAGGCACACCATGCACGGAAGGGCGAATAGAATCAGGTTTAGACGGGTGACTCGAAGACACCTCTACTTCACGTGCCCTGTCAGCTGAAGCATCTGAGGTGGTCCTCCTACGTTTCCTAGCTCCATTTTATTACAAACCATGAAAGTGGAGGACTACGAAAAGTAGTTATTCTAAAGAGTTTATCGGGATTTCTTTATGTGGTGTAGACATGCATTCTTGAAGAGTTATTCCCAAAGCCACGTCTTGCAAGGCACGTTTACGTTTTTGGATGGTTACGTGCGTTATTTTTAGGCGAAATCTGGGATGGTTGCCTTTGAAAAGTTTGCCGGACGATTCTAATACCCCGTCATTGTACATTCTAATTATTTTCCGTCCATTCTGTAGTTCCTTTGTTTGAATAAATTCTGATTTTTTTGTCCATTTTAGGCTTGTGCTTTTGCAGACCTTTCGCTGCTTCTGCTCTTTGTCCTTCTGGAGCTTCTCCTCTTTTGATCCATTCCAGCCTGTGTTCTTTCTCTCCATTCTGGACACATGCTTTTTCTGTCGATTCTGATCTTCTGTCTTTTCTGTTCATTCTCGGCTTCTGTAGATGTTGTGCATTCTGATGTTCTGTTCTTCCTGTACATCCTGAGCTTCTGTTTTTCCTGTCCATTTTCAGCTTCTGCACTTTCTGTCCATTCTCAGCTTCTGAGCTTTCTGCCCATTGTGAGCTTCTGCGCTTTCTGTCCATTTTCAGCTTCTGCCCTATCTGTCCATTCTCTGCTTCTGTCCATTCTCAGGTTATGCAAATTCTGTCCACTCCGACCTTCTGTGTTTTCTGAACATTCTGAGCTTCTGTTGCTTCTGTCTATTTTGAGATTCTGTTCTGTCCATTCTGAACTATTGTTCTTCCTGCCCCTTCTGATTTTCTATTCGTTTTTTATACTTTATCTTCCTGATATCCTATTGTAGATAAAAATACTGCTACTCCCACAAAAGCGTTCCTACAACTCTTTCCTAGCCATGCGGGATTAGCCCAGCGGTCTTGGGCGCTGCAGTCATGGACTGTGCGGCTGGTCCCGGCGGAGGTTCGAGTCCTTCCTCGGGCATGAGTGTCTGTGTGTGTGTGTGTGTGTGTGTGTGTGTGTGTGTGTTTGTCCTTGGATAATTTAGGTTACGTAGTGTGTAAGCTTAGGGACTGATGACCTTAGCAGTTAAGTCCCATAAGATTTCACACACGTTTGAACAGTTTTTGAACAACCCTATCCTATTGTAAAATAAACACGCATTAATTGTGAAATGTGCTCCTATTTTTAGTTCTTTAGTAAACGAGGTAACTGATGGATATTTTTATAATGAGGAAAATTCTTTTATTGCTATCACAGGCAATTAATAATCTGAATTCCCTTTGATATTGTGTTGCAGAGGTGAACTGCACTCCGGGAACGACCTTCAAGAACAAGTGTAACACCTGTCGCTGCGGTTCCAATGGTAGGAGTGCCAGCTGCACCTTGATGGCCTGTCCCCCTGGCTCGTATTAACCAGGTATGCATCCACTCTGTTTGACGTTCGGCTTTGTGAATTTCAGTCCTAAACAAGTTAGCGTTTTAATGCTGCAATGAAGGCTGTCACGGAAAATTTTACGTCAGCATCGCTTACGGACTGAGAAGTCGCGGTGCGTGTATGAGACATCTTTACCGACGTTTCACACCCATCTCTGGGAGACTTCAGAGGCTGGAGGTAAACGAAGTGAAATACAAATGCTGAATTTGCAGTAAGAGAATAGCGATTGATTTAATTGTAATTGTGTAATTGTGTCTTCGTCCAAAGATAATGATGAATTTTGCGTCATATGACGTACGGTTATGAGTTACATATAACTCACAGTGCACTTATAAACTTGGATAACCTTAAGGTTTGCCATTTCTGTCTCTGATTATAGCTCCCTCACATGGGGCAAAATGTTAGTAAATAGTCTGATACGACGCCCATGGCCTTTGAAACACGATGTTTTAACTATTGGTTTTAATGATGGAAACATCTCTAGGAAAGTACTATGATAGTTCCTATGCAGCATGTTATGAGGCCCCTATTTTAACGACAAAAACTTTAATAAATTCCTTGTAACTGTAAATAAGTGTGTGTGTGTGTGTGTGTGTGTGTGTGTGTGTGTGTGTGTGTGTGATAGACATAGAGAGAGAGAGAGACAGAGAGACAGAGAGAGAGAGAGAGAGAGAGAGAGAGTAAGTAATTTAAATTTTGTCTTAGACTTTTCACCTCAGTTTATCTCAAATTATTAATATGAAGTTACAGTGGACCAAAATAGTGAAATATTTACACTTAAATGCAGCACGTTTCAGTTTCGTAGTCTCTCGACGTACTTTTGTGCATATTTAAGACCAATGAAGAAACTCCTAATCATAATGAGACACCCTGCAAGTGGCAAAACATAAACTGCGTTTATCAGACGCATCGTAGTCTCAAAATCGCTGCGTTGCTGCCACCAACAGAGAAAAGATAAATCTATCTAAGTTCTTTGTCATTCTTTATACTGATATTTTTCTCAAATGTTAAAAATATACAAAAATAATTATAACACCTTGACGCTGAAAATCGCGTAACCGACGGAAAGATTTTCACCCAATACTCCATGGAAGATAAAACTAATGAGCTCTAGATTAAATAAACATCGTTGTGGGTGTCACTGTTGATGAAAGAGTCAATAATCTTGCAACGATTCATTCTGTTCTCTCTTCAGAATTTATTAGATTATTTATATGCCTTTTTAAATACGTGTTACTTTCACAAACTTGGCACAATATTACACTTAACTGTTTTAAAATAATGTTTTCTAATTTTTAAATCCTTATTTGGGTTTTGTTACGCCTTTCTCAGTTTCTTATTCCGCTTGATATGTTTTCCTTTTGTTTCTGTTGTATAAAATGGTGTAGTTATTATTGAGGCGCACGAAAATTACTAACAGATTCTGTTGTAGGGAACGTAAGTGGTTTTTACTTAATCCAAAGTAAATGCACCTTATACTGTCATGTGAATGTTTTGCGTTTTCGTTTCAGCGTTCATTCTTGAAGATGACGGACTATCCGAGAAGTTCTCTCCAGTTCAAACGCAGCAACGCCATTTTAGTGGACCTCCTTCTTTTATCTCTGCAGCAGATTATTTTCATCTTATTACAATTTATGATTTGTAATTCTCTTATCGCATTCAAGCATGAAAAATAAACACAATGATTGTAATCCGTCTAATACAAAGTTTGTTTCACAGACAACACTTTATTTATATTGTATGTAAATGCAGTATTATATGTTTTAATTTTCTTTTTGTCTCATTTGCTCATAAATTTATCATTTTTACTTCTACAACCGTCAGAAATACAATGGTTTACTTCCTAATGTTAATATTATATTATTCGCACGTGCTCGACAACTTCCACATCCCCCTTCTACTTAGGTGAGCAGTAGTGTTGGACATCTAATTGGCGTCCGTTGTGCTACATACCAGGATGTATTGAGTGACGCAGAGAGTGAATGATATGTTCGCAGTTTTTCACACTTGGTGAGACAAATTTGGAGCTTGTTCACTATCTTTGCGTCAGTAATATGAATAGTTACATCACGGAACCAGTACAATAAAAAATTATACGATTCGTAAGGAGATGACACAGGAGACTTAAGTTTCTGTCTTAGGATAAGCTGATTCTTGCCACGATGAAAGATATCCACCTAAAACGCACCATAATGCATGATCTAGTAGCTTTGGCCTATACGTCTGTAAGTATTAAATAAATCGAAAGGATGATAAACAGCTGTAAATGATGATGAAAAGTGAACTGGAGTCTTGGCATTAATGTGAACATTGTTTTCACTAATGTTATTTTATTGGTGCCTGGATACACCAAAACAACTAGCACTGCACCAAATCCCACGGCCAATAACGCTAACACTTCAACAGGTACATTGGTAAAAAGTATCTGTGGTTTAAGTTATCAAATTGGTTTCCAAATAAACAAAATGAACACATACACAAACATAAACCGATCGATTATATTTTAATGCCAACTTTCAACAAGTATACCACAAGCTATTTATAAATTTTTATATACACTGTCGTCCAGTTGTCAAGTACTATTGCTTCGACTGAGCGCAGCTGAGAAGGTACAAGTAGGTCTCACAGACAATAAACGCTGGGATCTTGAAGAAACATCAAGTTTCTATATGTTCAGCCATTGTGATTCATATCGGTTTCGACAAAGTCAGAACAGACATAAAAATATATGTTCATTCTAAAATGTTCACTCGACAAAAAATCGAAAGAATGGCTAGCTTAGGTCTGCCAAAGCATCTCACTAGGCCACAAGATCTTGAGGAGTTCGATTCACCCCGAGTTTCTGAAGAGTTCCTCATATGGACTTACACGTCACAAAACATGACAATCAGATTTATGGTGGTCAGTGACAAACCAGTCAGTATTGCAGCATCACATTCAATCTTTCTTTTTCCTTTTTTTTGGGTCAGCATTATGACTGGTTTGATGCGGGCCTTCACGAATCCCTCTCCTGTGCCAAACTTTTCATGTTAATTATTTGCTGGATGTTCCAATCTCTGTCCTCCTCTACAGCTTTTTCTACATCCTCTAGGACCACGTCAGTTACTCCTCGTTCCTTCCTAATGACTTGACACATGTCCTATTGTCCTGTCCCTTCTTCTTGGCAGTGCTTTCCATAAGCTCCCGTCCTCGCCAATTCTGCGGAAAACCTCCTCACTCGTTACTTTATTAGTCTACATAATTTTCAACATTCTTCTGTAGCGCCATATCTCAAAGGCTTCGTTTCTTTTCTGTTGTGGTTTCCTCCCAGTCCATGTCTCACTACCATACAATTTGGTGCTCTAAATGTACATTTTCTGAAATTTCTTCCTCGAATTAAGTCCCGTGTTTGATACTAGTATGGTTCTCTTGGGCAAGAATGTACTTTTCGCCAGTGCTACTGTGCTTTTTATGTCCTCCTTGCTCCGTCCGTCATGGTTTATTGTGCTGCTTAGGTAGCAGAATTCCTTAAATTCATCTACTTCTTGAATTCATCTACTTCTTGACCGTCAATTCTGATGTTAAGATTCTCGTTGTTCCCATTTCTGCTACTTCTCATTACTTAAGTCGTTCTTCGATTTACTCCAATCCAAATTCTGTACACTATAGACTGTTCAATCCATTCAGTAGATCCTGTAATCCTTCATTTTCACTGAAAATGGCAATGTCACCAGTGAATCTGTCATTGATGTACTTTCACGTTGAATTTTAATCCAACTCCTGAAGCTTTCTTTTATTCCCTTCATTGCTTCTTCTACGTATACAGTGTGTTACAAAAATGTACAGTCAAACTTTCAGGAAACATTCCTCACACACAAATAAAGAAAAGATGTTATGTGGACATGTGACCGGGAACGCTTAATTTCCATGTTAGAGCTCATTTTAGTTTCGTCAGTATGTACTGTACTTCCTCGATTCACCGCCAGTTGGCCCAATTGA